>NC_142691.1:33340833-33643863 GCF_056320005.1 Nelumbo lutea
AATAAAATACAATGTTAGTAAAGCTGTATTTGAATATAACATCTTATTGACTTTGCATCTTTGATAATTTTTTAGTGTTTGAACTGAAACTCATTTTACTACACCACATTGCAAAGTATAGAGTGCCCTAATTGATAACCAAAAGAGCAAAAAATGTCAAGCATTAAAAGAGCATAAAGTTCCATGTGCTATTCAGGGATAACAGTTTTAAAAAGAGGGATATGTAAAGGAGTAGTTACTCTTATTTGATCTTTCTTTTCTTTCTTGTATCCCATTGTTTTAATATGGGCCATGCTGTAGCTTATCATTCTTGTATATGCCGATGGGCATTTTTGTAATTGTATATATTTGTTTCCCTTTGACAAAATTTATCCTTTGGTGGTGGGGAGACACTCATTTCATTACAACCTTTCTGTTTTTTTTTTCAACTGGTTAGTTGTCTGAAGCCAATGAGGTTCATACCTATTTAGCAACGAGAAGCCAGAAATGAAGAAGAAAACAGAGATTAAGAGAATAGAAGAGAAGGGAAGAAGAGAGGAGAAAGAAAGAATAGAAGAAAAGGGTTCAGAATCTTTTAGTCTGCCGCCCAAAGTGCTATTTATATTAGGCTTAAAAGAGATACAATGACAGGAACACCCTTGTCACTAGAAACAACAGAAAAGAGCATTCTAACAGCAATATAATCAAAGGAAACATATGAAGAGATGGGACCACAAGCTGGTAAATCATTTTCTCTACACTCCCCCTCAAGTTGGGAAAACATATTTATCATTCCCAACTTGCTTAAATCTGTCTCAAGCTTGATTCTGTTGACTGCCTTGGTGAAGACATCAAGAAGCTGCATATTAGTGGCAACACAAGGAAGGCATACTTCTTGAGAGGCAACTTTCTCTCGGATGAAATGTCTGTCAACTTCAATGCATTTGGTTCTATCATGCTGTATTGGGTTGTAAGCAATGTTAATGGCCGACTAGTTATCACAATACAGCATCAAGAGGTCTTTCAAATTCAATTCCAAATTCTGTAAGGAGAGATTTCAGCCATAATATTTCAGCAACACCATTAGCCATAGACCTGTATTCGGCTTCAACATTAGAGCGAGCAACAACATTTTGTTTCTTGCTCTTCCAAGAGACTAGATTTCCTCCAACAAAGGCACAATACCCTGAAGTAGATCTCCTATCATCAATACAACCTACCCAATATGCATCAGTGTATACTTCTATTTTCATATGGCCATTATTTTTAAAAAGTATACCTCAGCCTAGACACCTTTTCAAGTAAGCTAAAATCCTCACAATAACATAAGTTTGAGTGCATCCCTTAGCAACCAGTCTAGTTTTATCTTTCAACTATACCATCGGCATTATACTCCACTGTGAATATCCACCTACACCCAACAAGTTTCTTCCCTCTAAGGGCATCCATCTCAACCTTCATTCCTTCCTTCCACTTAGGGACAATTAGGGCTTCTTGCATTTTTCTAGGAATATGAATGGCAGCAATGGAGGCTAAAAAAGACTTATATGATGAAAGGTGGTCATAAGAAAGGAAATGGGAGATACAATGGGCAGTGGATGAGATACACTGACGCTTCCCCTTATGTATTGCAATTGAGAGGTCAAGGTCATTTGAGGATGGCTGAGGCTCAATAGTAGAAGTGGGTATGTCACCAATAGTAGGAGTAGGTAAGGAGACAATACCTAAATCTGGTGCTGCGGAAGAGACAGGAATTGGCCTAGACTGATCATTATTGGAACCAACTTGCCTCCACCATCTTCTGTAAAACACCCTCAATTCTTTACACTTTTGACAACTCCCCTCATTACACTCCCCTTCACTCATAGGAATGGGCAAAGGAACATCTTGAGCAAAAGTCCCCTGCTCACCACTCTCCCCCTGAGGTGGAACTCTAGGGTAATAGGGGGCATCTTCAAAGAAGGTGACATCCATAGATAGAAACCCGGTTCTTGAGACAGGGTCATAACAGCAATACCCCTTTATATTTTGTGCATACCCAAGGAAGATACATTTGGCAGTCTTAGGGTCAAATTTTGAATGGGTGGTAAACCCAAGGATTTGGACAAAAAAGGTGTAACCAAAAGTTTTGGGAAGAATAGAAAATTGCTCCTTATTAGGATACAACAAGTTAAAAGGAGCTTTCGTGTCCAAAACCCATGAAGGAATCCTATTAATGAGATAACCAATAGTAAGAATGGCATCCCCCTAGAAATGTATAGGAACATTAGAGTTCAACATGATGCTTCTTGCAACTTCAAGGATGTTCCTGTTTTTCCTCTCAGCTACCCATTTTGCTGAGGTGTATGTGGACAAGTGCTTTGATGAATAACTCCATGTTCAAGGAGATAAGAAGCTAAGGGTTTTGCAAAATATTCTTTGGCATTATCAGATCTGAGATTTTTATTTTAATCCCAAATGAGTCATGATCATTTGATGAAAAAATGGGTCAAAGTGGGAACCTCATCTCGAGAGTGCATGAGGTAAACACATGAAAATCGATAGTAGTCATCAACAAATAATAGAAAGTATTTGTACCCTCTCATAGCAGGAATATGATAGGGCCCCAATCATCGATATGCACAATTTCAAAAGGAAAAGAACTTCTTTTATTACTTTGTGAATAAGTTGATCTATAATGCTTTGCCAACTCAAAGCTCTCACACTTCAAAATGGACACTTGGAATTAAAGACCCAAAAGAAAATGACCCAATCGATTATGCCAAAGCATAATCTGACTCACAGACTGTGACACAAAAGTCTTCCCAGCTTCTTTACTCTTCCCAATTGGATGTTCAAACAGGTAGATCCTATTCATCTCACAGCCAATTCCAATCACTTTCCTCATTGCCAGATCTTGGAAAACACAATGATCAAGGAAAAAGGTCACTGAACAGTTCTGGTGTTTTGTGATACTACTAATTGAAAGTAAATTAGTATTTAGTTTAGGAACATGCAGAACTGAGGATAAGGAAATAGCATCAGAGACTTTGATGTCTCCCTTGCCTGAAATAGGGACAAGAGAGCCATCAGCAATAGACACTTTGCCTCTGCCAAAGGACAAGCAATAAGTGTGAAATAAGGAAGACAAACTAGTCATATGATCAGATGCTCCTGAATCTACAATCCAAAAATGGTTAAGTGTTACCTAGGGTTGAGGCATGATAAGAAGTGGCCCTTGTACCTGATTGAGCAAAAGCAGGAGTGGGAGGAGTTGAATGAGACTATCCAGAGATGCCAACTTCATTCTCCGGCTGAGATAAAGCATCCATAACTGCAACCAATGCATCAAGAGAACAGGATCTAGTATTGGGTGTGGATGAAGTTCCTGTGGTTACAACTGCATTTGCATTTCCTTTCTTATTCCTAAGTCTTTCTGGAATTAGCCGAGTTTTGGCTTATTATAATATTCACAAAACACATCCCCCTCTTTCCTTCCTTCTTTCTTCCTTCTCCTTATCACCTCCAGTTTTCGGTTTTATGGTTGCTAAAGTTGATTCCATAAATGGAATTCGTAACATAACTTTTCCCCTACTTTCCTCACTATGTACCAAAGAGTAGGCTTGAGATAAACAGACACCATCTCTAGTGAGAAGTTGCTGCCTTACAATGTCATAATCAGAGTTTAGCACAGCTAGGAATTCACATTTTCTATTTTTCTCAACTAATTTCTTGCATGTGGCAGCATCGTTCTAGCTCTCCCACTCAATAGTCTCAAGATGATCAATCTCATGCCACAATGATTTCAAGGTGGAGAAATAAACTGACACAAGTTTCTCCTCCTGTTTAAGATTCACCTCAATTTTCAGTTCATAGGCTCTAGCAACATTAAGGGGCTGAGAATAGGTTTCTTTCATATATTGTCCCAAATCTTCTTAGTTGTCTTTGCTCAAAGATAGTTTCTACTGATATGAGGCTGCATGAAATTGCATAACCAAGTCATAGCCAGATAATTTTCTTGGACCCGTTTAGCAAGGGAAGGATCCTCCTAAGCTGGTTTCTTTGTGTCTCCCATCACATACCCCAACTTTCTCCTTCCCCCAATGGCCATCACAGTTGATTGGGCCCATTCCAAATAGTCTGTTCCATCCAATTTGACTGTAGTAATCTGAAATGAACTGCTATCAATAGAATTTCTAGCTCCTACAAGTCCTCCATATGGTTTGTTCTCATTTCTGGTCATTTCCATGTTGTAATGAACAATAGATATTCATAGAATGGAAGGTACAGCACTGTCCAACTCCCTTTTCAATAAAAATAAATTACTTCAAGTACTGTCCAACAGCACCCAGAAGAAAAAAAAAATAAAAAAAAAAATAGAGGCTTTTCTACGAATACAAGGCAGGTGGCTGAAGTGAACAGTCAACAACTCAGCCCAGAAGCACAGTCCACAAAGAAACCCAGAAAACAGTCCAAGAGAAGAAATCAGACAGCCAATCCTCCCAGAGGATTCCAAAAAACTTCGGACTTCTGTCAATCCAAAAGGAATGAAAAAACAACCCAGAAAGTAGGCGAGCAGCTCTCCAAGTTTTCTGAACCTTGGGCACCTTCTTCAATCACCAATGACCTCCAAGAACTAGGCGAATTAAGCTGAAACTTCCAGCCCTAGAAATGCTCTCATGTAGTCGACTGGACTACACTTACATGAGAGCCCTAATCAGTCTTAGGCCTGCTCTGATACCAAGTTGTCTGAAACCAATGAGGTTCATACCTATTTAAAAAGGAGAAGTCAGAAATGAAGAAGAAAACAGAGATGAAGAAAAGAGAAGGGAAGAAGAGAGGAGAAAGAAAGATAAAATAAAAGGGTTCAGACTCTTTTAGTTTTCCGCCCCAAGTGCTATTTATATTAGGCTTATAATAAAAGAGGTACAATGACAGGAATACCCCTGTCACTAGAAATAACAGAAAAGAACATTCTAACTGCAATAAAATCCCAAATTTCCTTTGCATTGGAGAGGAACATGAAATTACGGGCCATATGAGGCTGCATCAAACACATCAGCCATGACATAAGCAAAGAATTATCCTATTCCGATTTCGCAAACTTGGGGTCATCAGGTTTTGGCTTCCCCTCCTTAATGAATCCTAGCTTACCCCTACCTCCGATAATAAGCTTAGCTAATTGAGACCACTCAAGGAAGTTGGTTCCATCAAGTTTCACTGTGGTTGTCATACCACTAAAGACATCAACATAGGTCAAGAGCATTTTGCAAACAATCTGTACTTCCTTAGGCAATTCCATTTGGTTTGGATTGCTTTCTTGACAACTCTAAAACACTTTGTTGGAGACCAATACGAGACCAAAAACTGAATTGGCGGCAATTTATGAGAACTTTATCTCCTAAAAAAATACCTTGGGCTCAGAAAATGTGGAACAACTTCCCATACCTCTAGAAGAGTCAAATGACTCAAGGACAACAGGTTTCAAGCAAGTTCCAACCCCAGATACAGGGAAAAAATCCAAACATCGAACCAGTATTTTTTTTGTAATTTCTGATTGTAAAATCCGAGAAAAATCATGGGAGTATCAAATGAAGATGAGAGCCATACCAAAAAATCCCTAAAATCAGGGCACACCAAACTGAACCACTCTTAAGAGTTTGTCGCCAGTACCTGTACAGACTGTTGACATAATCCGACAGTAGTCTGACATCACCAAGTCTTCATGAGTTCAGGAGTTGACAAAAAAGGCTCTTCCAAGATTCCTCCTTGCTCTGATACCAAGTTGTAAAGTGCGGGAGAAATATAAGAGGAACAAGAGAGTTACGGGAGAAGAGGGTGTGTGACTGTTCACACCCAAATGTCCGTTTTATATCAAAGAAAAATTACAATTGTGCCCCTATATGGGCGCCCAAATACAACTAGGAAGGAAAGACAATAATGCCCCTTGACAAATACATATTCTTAACAGATTCAAAGAGATTTTCCTTTGAATAGTAAAGATTCAAAGAGAATTTTGTCCAACTGATTTGTGAACCAGGATTGTTTGAGGTCTCTAAATTCCTTGAGAATATTAAACAATTGCATTATACATCTTTCTACCTTCCCTATCACCCACTCCTCACTTTTCCTTTGAAAGATTCTTTTATTGCATTCCAGCCAAATGGACCAACAAAGGGCATTGGAATAAGCTTCAACGATATCTTACTCCATTTATTAAAAGCATTACGTTTCCAAGAAGTGATCAGATTTGGGAGGTCACATGGCAGCACCCAGCATACTAATAAACATTTTCAGAAAGTAAGACCATATATTCAACGAAAAGGGGAACTCAAGCAAGAGATGGATTGAGAATCAGCCACCTGATTACACAAAGGGCGCTGATTGTCTATAGCCAAATCCTCTAGATAACAGTGTTCAGTCATGACGATTTTGTTTAAGATGGCTGTCCACAAGAAAGATTGCAACAAGAAGAATACCGTAGGGCAGAATCAACCCTACACTGTTCCAAGTGGAGAAACCTCTACCAGTGCTACTATTAGAAACCAGAAGATAGATGCTACTCACAATGGAGAGTCTAAAATTCCACCAAACCAAAAGCACGCACTAGATTTTGTCAGAAAACGTTTAGGAAAATCTGAGTGCCAATCTTACCATTCCTAGACACCAATGACCACTGAAGTTTCTTGATTTTCATATGAAAACTCCAAGAATTTTCCTTGTGAAAAGAAAACAATTAATCTATATCCAAAAATAATCATCCAAGATCAGAAACTATTTTCCTTAAATCAACAAGTGCATGGGCACAACTCAAGTCCAACTTGCTCTGATATTAACTTGTCATTTATGATAAACAATCTGATTTGATTTAAAAAAGAATGGAGAAAAACAAAAAGAGAATAAGCAGTATAAGTTATGAGAAGAATAGAGGAAGAATGGGAAGAGTGTTGGCTATATACTCCTTTCAATTGATAATAGTGCTATCCTAATACAAGTATAACTTGAAGAAAGATGACAAACTACCCCTGTTGGCAACAATAAAAAAAAAGACAAAAAACAACAACAAAAGCAACAAAGAACGTTATTAAGTATGACTAAAAGTGAATGTCAAAAATGTGCAAGGCAAACCATTGCAAATTTATTAATGCTGCAAACATTCTACCCATCAAATGGTCCCTTCTCTGGCACCTCCTATGGATGGTTCTCCTTCCACTTCTACATTCTACCCATCAAATGGTCCCTTCTAACATTCTTGTTAGAAGGATGCCATGGACATTGAGATGCATGTCCTGATCGATAATGATGTCTGCGGTGTGGTTCGCCTTCCTCTGTATGTCTCCTCTATTAGCAGCAAATGTGAATCCTTTTTTAAGCTCAAGGTTGACAGAAGTATTGAATTATACAAGGCAAGATTAGTTTCCAGGGATATAAGCAAGAGTATGGCCTTGATTATTAGGAGAGGTTTGCTCTTGTTATCAAGATGATTACTGTTCATACTATTCATGCTTTATTAGTATTGTTACCTCTTTGTTAGTGGTCGGATTTTCAAATGGATGTCACAAAAACCTTCCTTCATGGCTAGTTAAAAGAAATTGTCTCAATGAAGCCTCCACCTGGCTGCTACATAGATCAAGCCACAGTCTGCCATCTTAAGAAATTTCTTTATGGGCTTAAACATGCTTGGTTTGAGGACTCTTGTAATGTTTTTATGGAGGCTGGTTACAAACAAAGTGCTTATGACTCATCCCTATTTGCTTCAGTGAATAAAAAGGCGTGCCTAGGCGCACAGGCGAGGCACATTTTGGGGTATGCACCTCGCCCAGGTCCTAGGCGCATGGGGCGTGCGCCTAGGCGTGCACCTGATGCGCCTTGCACCTCAGCCCAGGCATGCGCCTTTTCAAAATTTTGTGCTTTTTGCTTTTTTTAGTCTAACGGCTGGGCCGGGGGCTCTGCCCCTGGACCCCTGACCACGCCTCTCAAGGCAAGCCTGAACAGGTCTATGTTAGGGTCTGAAATTCTTATTTCTCACATAAAAAATAAAGATTTTATAACATTCATTGCCTTTAAAGAAGATATTTTATTGCAATGAATGAATGAACAACATTAGCAAATTCACCTATTGACACCAGCATCAATGGTTAGGTGTCATCTAATGGTTTGGTGGTGAAAAGGTCTAGAGAGATTGAGAGTAAAAGACGCTCCTTGCACCTTTTTTTTAATTTTCTGACATTTTTTTTATTTTTTAGCTGTTTTCTTTTTGTAATTTTGTGCCTTTCTCAAGAAGGCACGAGCCTCGCCTTGTGCCTAAGGCCAAATTGGCCCTTGCGCTTTTAAAACATTGATTTGCTTACAGTTGTTCTTAGAGCCCCACTCTTTTGCTTTATGTATCTTCATTAATAGTGATGATATAGAGGGTATTCAATAGTTTAAATTATTGTTCCAAATCTCCTTTTTTATGAAGGATCTTGTCCCCTTGACATACTCCTTCAGGTTAAAGATTCACTTCTCAACTTGGGGACATTTTGTAGACCAAAGAAAATATGCCTTGTATCTAATTAAGCTTGTTCATCTGAATAAGACAAAACAAGTCGATACTCTTTGTTTCTTTCCGCATTTTATGGGGTTTGATTTTGTGGGTCTGGTTTTGATGGGATGGTTTTATATCTTTGGATGTCTTGAGAGTTTTGTCGGTTGTTCTCTAGGTGTTTTATCTTTTTCATTCGAGTGATTGCGTATCACCTTTTTCTTGTATCCTATTTCTGTTTTAATTTTATTTTATTTATCTTCAAAAAAAAAACTTCTGCAAGACCTCACCTTGTACCGGTAACTTGTTGGCAATCTCATCTTATGATGATACATCTAACATGATTCATGTTGTCCAAAGTTTGAATTAGTTTGACACTTCTTGGTGTGATTTTCATCTCTCTACAGTTCACTAGATCGTTTGCCATCTTCAAGGCACCATCTAGAGGGGTTTATCTTTTCCCTCATCATACCAATCAACTTTGGACCTAATCTGATGCTGATTAGTTTGGCTGTCCTGATACTTATCGCTCCACAGCTGAATGGTGTGTAATTCTTGGTGACTCCCTCATTCTTGGAATTGCAATAAGCAACCGATAATGTTCAAATCTTCAGCTGGAGCTGAACATCATGCTTTGTCTACTGCTTGAAGTTATATTGCTTTTTATGAGGTTTCCTTCAAGGAATTAAGTATATCCATCTCCCATACCACACCTCTTTATGTAGATAACTTAAGCACCATGAACATCACCTCTAACTCTGTTTTTCATGAGAACACCAAACATATTGAGGTTGATGTTATTTCATCTGAGGCCAATTTCTTGCAGAAATGATCTCTCTTCCTCACATCTCCTCTAAGTATCAACTTTTCTGAGCTCACCATGAGTATCTTGTAGGCAAATGGATGGTGTCCCCACATCAGTTTGAGGGGGAGTAACCCTTGGAGTGCCAATCTCCAAGGGGTGATAACAATAGAATAAAATGTTATTAGAACCTTTAAGCAACTCATCAATAATCATCTCCCTATGGGGCATCAATGTTGTGGAACTTATTCCAAGTATAAAATGATTGCTATTGGAAAGAGTTCAAGATGAAAAACAAATCAACAGTAATGATTCAGGTAAATTAATGTACTTGCCCACATCTTAGCCACCAATGAAATATTTCTAAAAATAAGAGTACTTGGAGTGTCAAACGACTGCTATGTGTATTATCATGAATTAGAGGTTAAGTTGAACTTTAATAAATGATGATGTATGAAGTTCTCATACAGGACCAAACATAAACTGCAAAAGACAATTGTTTTTTAAAGGAATTGCTTCGAGTAATTCTTATCAAGATTATAATCAGGTAGTTGTTCATATTACAATAATTTTACTGTATAAACACATAAAATGGATTTTTAAACCATAGGAAACTTTCTAAATAAGATGCATAGTTGCATACTATGTTCATAGTTCTTAATCAAGAGTATGGAAACACAAACTGAATAAACACATAGAAGACCAATCTTTGAGCCATGTTAAATTATTCATTCAAAAAAAATAATCTTAATGAATAAATTTCACTTTTACCAATCACATAAAAAATAAGGAGCCAAACCAAAGTTGGTCAGTATGTACCGGTTCAACTTGAATTGCTTGCATGTTTTCAGGTCCGGAACCTTGAACTCTGAACAATGCAAGGCCATCCTCATTATATGTTTCATTTGTGATTTCTTTCTCTGCAATGTAATTCTTATACCCAGAACTACGGCCACCCTTTAAATTTGACACAAATTGTTATCAGCATTATTGATGAAATAAATATAATACAATCACATGTAATGAAAGATCATAAATGTTTGTTCCATGTAAAGTTCCTTTCCTAAAGTTAAATTTATACAAACCTTAAACACAATAAAGGTCTGAAAAATTGAAAAGAACTGAATTGGTTCATTCCCTTCAAAGATACGAGCCTGTAGATGCAAAATCAATAAAAAATGTGGAAATATAAAATGCAGCCCAGTATACAACAACTTGGTTTACCAATAAACCCAATCACCACCAAAAAGGAAAACTACTATACTACCTGAGCAGCCTGGAACTTTAAGGACTCAACCATCTTGCTTGACAGTGAGAGTGCTGAAGTTCTTTCTTCCTGCATTATCCATAACAAAAATTAAACCAAAAAGATGATAGCATCCAGAAAACATAGGATATAATTTTTAATAGAAAAAAAAATCTTGGAATCTACAAAATCATTATTTAAGAAATTATGACCTTTGAGTGGAATGAGTAACAGGATTTATGTTGTTAACCCCCACATAGATGTGATGGGGCAAATAATGATTTCTCCTGGTTGGGATAGCATAATTAAAGGCATTACTTTCTATATGTTGATTTATCCTCTAAGGCCTTCAGTTACCTTTCCTAGAATAACACAGATATCATTTGACAAAAAGGGAAGAAAAAGAGGGTCGATGACTGACGACATAGAGAAATATTCTAACTCAACAATAAAATTCAGTAATCTTTTACCGAGAACATCTCAATATAAGTTGCTCACTGGTAGGCTGTTGCCAACTCTTCTTTGGTGAGACCTCACTCTTTTTGGTGTGGAGCCACCTATGAATGAACACATCAAGCTGAATTTTGATGAATGCAGCCAAGGTAATCCTGGCATCTCTGGTATTGGAGGAATATTTAGGGACAGTGATGGACATATATCATGCTTCTACCCTAGCCCCATAGGTGTTGCGGACTCCACAAGAGAAAAGGTTTTGATGATGCTACAAGGGTTAGAAACAGAAAGATCACTCAATCATCGCACTTGAAGTTGGTTCTGGGATGGATTAAAAACTATCAAAAAGGTTTATGGGTGCATAGAAACAATATGAGAGAGGTCAGAGACTGAG
Organism: Nelumbo lutea; assembly: GCF_056320005.1. NCBI lineage: Eukaryota > Viridiplantae > Streptophyta > Magnoliopsida > Proteales > Nelumbonaceae > Nelumbo > Nelumbo lutea. Next base: position 33,352,211 of record NC_142691.1, read on the forward strand.
GAAATGACAGCGAGTGTCGATGAGTTGAGATTAGCAAATGGTCTTTCTGTATTGGGGCTTTGTTTCCTGGGAGAGTGATAGCAAGGAAAATACATTGAAATGGAATGGGTAGATTGGAGCCAAGCCTACATTAAAGCAGGGTATTCTTGGCATACTTCAAACTTATGTACAATGTAACAAAAATATTCTTTTCTACAATTAATAAGTTGATCTAAATGGTTGCTGATCAAGTAAAAACAGTATAGTTCATAGGTCTTCCTCAGGAAAGGAGGTTAGATGGGTGGAAGGCTAAGGAGGTTAGAAGTGTCCTGTCAAGTCTTCCAACCTATTACCTACCTTTTCTGAAAATACCACCTAAGGTGGCTGAAAGAATCGAGAAGGTTCAGAGGGATTTTCTTTGGGAGGGGGAGGCGTGGGCAAGAAATACTATTTAGTGATCTGGGAGACTGGGACAAGGAGTGCAATCCAAAGGAGAGGGGAGGGTTGGGGATAAGAGGGGATGTTTGGGGATAAGGAGAGAGAGAATTTTTAACGGGGCCTTAATGGGGAAACGGCTTTGGAGATTTAGTTTATGGAGAGGAGAACTCATTGTGAAGGAGGGTTGTGGTTGGGAAGTATGGAGTGGTAAGATTCATCTGGGAATCGAGGGAGGTGAGGGCTTCCTATGGGGTGAGTGTGTGGAAGGGGATCATGACTTTTAACAAGGAATTCAGAGATCTAACTAGCTTTGCAGTCGGGGATGAGTCTAAGATCAGATTTTGGGAGCGTGACTGGTGTGTGGCGGGTAAGTTGTGTGAGTTACGCCCAAGACTGTACAAGTTAACAGATGCTTGTTGTAAGGCTTATTTAATTGTTACTTTATAGTTGTTGTTAGTAGGTGGTCCTCTTAAGATACTATCAGTTAGTTATTTTTCCTTTTTTCTTATTAGTTTGTTTCTAGGGTGTGCCACCAGGGGCATACTTGTAATTTCTATTCTTTTTTATTAAGTTAATATAAATAGTGAACTGGTGGCTGCCAAAGACAGTTTTTTCTTTTTCTCTCAATCGTATCTCTCTTTCCTTCTCTTTCTCTCTCTCTCTCGTCTCCCACTCTCCATGAATGATTACATGGTATCAGAGCCAGGTTTTTGAGCTATAAAGGAATTTCGGTCCCTCCTGTTTTGAACCTGCTTTGCCTTTTCTTCCCTTCTTTAAATTCTTGGACGTGGAAGACAGAGAAACCCTAGAAGATTACTGGCGGCACCTCCTATGGGTTTTTCCTTGGTCGTAATATCAAGGAAACCCTAGTCGAAGAAGGGCGATACTGATAAAGACTCTTCTCTGGTTGGCACCTTCGTACAGGTGCTGGACAGGTGTGTTCTTGTTTTTGTCTTTTTTTGGCCAATGGTGTGAAGGCCTTTATTCCTTGGTTCTTTACATTCGTTTGGATGTTGGATTGTTAGACTGTATGGGTTGTAGTCGGACTGATAGTAACATCTGCTTTGGCTGTGTTGGACTGATTACCGGACTGGTTTAATGACTGAACCATCACAGAGTTGATTTTAGCAGTTTCTTGTTTTCTTGAGGGTTGGTATTCTGCTTGTGGCTGTTGTGTAGTTGTGTGGGATTTGGACTGTTTTCAGCAGTATTCTATGGCAAATTATGAATCAACTTCATCGGGGGTTACACCGACCCGCAACACAACTGGTATGGGAGGTGAAAACATGATGTTTCCCATGCCAATTACCCCTTTAAATTGTCTGAACTACCTGGAGTGGGCTAAAAGTGTAAAACTCTATGTAACGGCAAGGGGAAAAGCTGGTTACATAAATGGAAGGGTGAAAGAACCTAAGGGTGAGACAGCTAAACATGATAGGTGGGACCAAGAAAACAGTATCGTGATGTCTTGGCTCCTTGTAGCCATAGAACCTGATGTGAAGAAGAACTTTATGTGGGCAGACACCGCTAGTGAGATCTGGGAACAGGCCAAAACTACCTATTCTGAGCAAAGGCATTATGCCAAGTTTTACCAGTTACAAGCTGAATCTTCAACCTGTAAACAAGGAAATCGTAGTTTGTCTTCATATTATTTAGCCCTTACTTCCATATGGAAAGAATTGGATCATTATCAGGCTATAGAGTGGAAACATGATGATGATGCTAAGGCCTATAGGAAGCTGGTCTCTTAGCAACGTGTGTTTGCCTTCTTGTTGAGACTGAACCCTACTTATGAACCTTTGAAGGTTCAGATCCTAGGAAGCAAAGAGTTGTTGTCGGTTCACGAGGTATACTCCCTTGTTTAATCGGAAGAAAGTAGGCGGAGTGTGATGGTTACAGCTGAGGGGGAGCAACAAGTTGCTTTGGCTGCGATGAATAATAACTCCACGGGAAAGAAAAGTGACACCAAGAAGACTGATGATAAAGATAAGTTGTTTTGTACCCACTGTTGGTGTTCACGGCATACACGTGACACATGTTGGGACATCCATGGGAAACCCGAGTGGGTAGAGAAGAACCAAGAACAAGGTCAAGGTCAAGGTCAGAAGAAGATGAACACAACATAGAATGCAACACATGTGGCAACCCAAGATACTCAGGTTGCCGATACTACCTGGGACCACCGTAATAATTCTAACCCCAAGGAAGATATAATGAATTCCTTCAGAGAACACCTGGAGTCTTATGGTAGGGCTTTGCGACAAATGGATAGCTCAGTCACTGGTACTCCCTCTACTTCATTTGCATCTACATCAGGTAATACAACTTCTACAACCCATGTCACTCCCACAAGTTCCCCTTGGATCATTAACTCAAGGGCCTCTAACCACATGACTGGTAAGCCGAACTTGTTTCAGACCTATAGCCTTTTGTCAGGAAGGGTTAAAGTGAGGCTTGTAGATGGCTCATTCTCCTCCATTACAGGCCAAGGATCAATATCTCTTCCCATGGCCTTAATATTGTGTATTGCATGTCCCTCAACTTCCTATAAATTTGCTTTCAATTAGTAGTATCACAAGCTCATTAAACTGTGGTGTAACATTTTTTCCTGGCTCATGTGTTTTTCAGGACCTAAATTCTGAGAGGACGATTGGTAGAGGGAGCCTAGTGGATGGTCTCTACATTCTCGACAACAAAGCTGGTCTCTCGGTGTCATCCTCAGAGTCACATAGTCAGTCAAATAAGAGTCAATTTTTTTTTGTGGCATAGTCGTTTAGGTCATGTTTCTTTTGAAATATTAACTTCCTATAAATTTGCTTTCAATTAGTAGTATCACAAGCTCATTAAACTGTAGTGTAACCTTTTTTCCTGGCTCATGTGTTTTTCAGGACCTAAATTCTGGGAGGATGATTAGTAGAGGGAGCCTAGTGGATGGTCTCTACATTCTCGACAACAAAGCTGGTCTCTCGATGTCATCCTCAGAGTCATATAGTCAGTCAAATAAGAGTCAAATTTTTTTGTGGCATAGTCGTTTAGGTTATGTTTCTTTTGAAATAGTAAAGTCTTTGTTTCCGATTTTATTTAAGTCATGTTCAATGTCAGAGTTCCAGTGTCAAACGTGTCAGTTGAGCAAACAATGTAGAACAACTTTTCACTCAAGTATTAAAAGATCAAGTGTTCCTTTTCATGTTGTGTAATCTGATGTATGGGGGCCTACTAATGTAATCTCCGAGGGAGGATAAGTACTTTATCACACTGATCGATGATTACTCTCGCTATACATGGGTATTTCCTATGCATAGTAGAGACGAAGTTCCAAAGATTGTGAAAGACTTCCAAAGGATGGTATTTACGCAGTTCCATGTTTTAATACAGATCTTCCAATCCGACAATGCAAAAAAATACTTCCATGGTGATCTCAATGAGTTCTTTGTCTCCCACAGATCTATTCATAGGAGCTCATGTGCCAGAACACCACAACAAAATGGTGTTGCACAAAGAAAAAACAAACACCTCCTTGAGGTAGCTCGCGGGATGATGTTGCACATCAATGTTCCAAAAAGGTTTTGGGTGGATACTATACTTGCAGCTGCTTATGTCATCAATCGCATGCCCTCCAAAGTGTTGAACTACATGGCCCCTCATCAGTTATTGTACCCTCAGTACCCTTTATTTTCTATTCCTATAAGAGTCTTTGGTTGCCATGCCTTTGTCCATGATTTGTCTCCATCTCAAGGTAAGTTTGACCCTCAGTACCCTCCAAAGTGCATCCCATTTGCAGTATCATGGAACATATGGAAGGAGAGGAAGAGAAGATCTTCAAAGACAAAGCCTAGAGTATGGATAAGATGGTTGCAGCTGTTAGCAGATCAGTGACAAATTGGATGCTGATTCTCCCAGATTTCAGACAGTTAGAAAAGGACGACTTGGGAAATAGGTTAGGGGAGGTCCTGGGTTTTCATATATGTAATGTGGAGTTTGCACATTAGTCGTAAGTTGGTCTTTGTATTTGGGTGATAACTTGCCACCCTCTCTTTTTTCTTTAATAAAAAATTTATTTGCTTATCAAAAACGAAAAAAAAATATTTTTTTTGGATCAGCAAGAAGGAACCAAGTGAAAAACACATTACATAAGTTACAAATTACAATAAACAGTTGGAAACAAGCCCAAAAAGATTACAAAACATCTGCTACCCATAGACCCCCTGCTTGGCTAAAGTGTCAGCCATCCCATTTGCAGTCCATCTAATCCAAGTAAAGGTGGCATTAAGTGTGTAATAACAAGGCAGGTGCCTCATTATAACATCATTTATATTATTGCATCTTATTAATATGTGTGTTAACACATTATATAATATACTATATATATCATTTATACTTTGTTTCCCTCAGGAAGATCTAATAACAACTTCTAAATATTTATTATTTAAGAAAGAAATAAAGAAAGAAACCAACATAAATTCTTTTTTCTATATTAAAAAATCTATCCTATCTTTACTGGGAAACTACTGCAAAAGAAACTGGGAAACTACTGCAAAAGAAAAGGCCCAAAAAGTTTTTGAACAAAATGCAAAGAAAAGCTCTGTGAATACAAAAGTTTTCATGCATAGATGGGACCCATGCATGACATTTCTCCTATTTGAGTGCCTTGCTGTTTCCTTCTAACATGCAGCCATGAGATGTAGGAATTATGGAAAATCTGCTAAACATATATTCATAAGAAAGAAATGATGGTGGATACAATAGGCTCAAGAAATTCTTCACCTCAATACTCTGCTTTCCAAACCAAGTGCCAATAAGGTGTTCTTCTTTGTCTTCTCCTGGGTATGAATACTGAAAAATATAGCAATCTCCACTGTAAAATTTTGACAGCTCTGAAGACTGAAGCATAACTTTTTCCTGCTCATTTACACGCCAAACCTGTTTATCCAGGCTGGAAACTAGAGTTAGCAATTGGACCTGAAAATGCATTTTGAAAGCTTGTCTTACAGCAAGCAAAATACCCCAGTTCAATCTGCAAATTGAGTAAAAGATACATAAATACATATATACATACATATGTATTTATGTATGTATGGTATGTATTGTATGTATGTATGTATGTATATCATAATAGCACCTGCAGATTGCCTGTGCAATCAATATATGGCTGAGGTTCTTCTTTCACAGGAGAAGCTTTCAGGAGACCCTTGACATTAAATCCTTGACGTCTTAGAAGTTCTACAAAATCATTGGAAACATAACAGTTCTAAAAGTTAGAAGACAAAGAACAACTTGAATTGTAAAAGCCAGTAAGTAGACAATATATTCAAGTCACAGTTTTCAAGTTATGTAATACATAGATTTAGTTACTGACCAGCAACTTTGCCTCTACCATCCTCTGATATAGTCACATCATTTGTCTGAGACCATGAATCAAATTTTGAGCGGAATGCCACTGTTTCAAACCCCTCAATAGCACGAATTATGTGAGAGTTTGGTCGCTCAGGGCTACGAGTCAACTCCTGTGTATTGAAATTGTGTAATGCATCAAGGATATAAGTCTGCATACAAAGAACTAGTGTTAAGTATGATATGTTAAGTAGGTATTACTTCTGCAGCTGCACTAGCCGTTTTTCTTTCATCAAGAGATGTATTTCTCCCCATCCACACAAAAACTTCAACCCCACAATCCAGAAGGAAACATTTGTTTGTATCTAGCAAATCCCTTGTAAACGAATCAGCCTGCACAGGCTCTGACTGCCCCTTGACAATCCTAAAATGATAAACACATTCTGTCAAAACCAATATATAATGTGAAAATGATTGTACTGCCATCCCAATGGATACTGCACCCCATGACATGGAAAATGAAAATAAATAAAATCCAAATAGAAATGCCTATGTCATAATAAAAAATCTTGTTCTTGGGAACTATTTATGTAATGAATTATTTGTTTCTTTCAATTTTTCATTGTGACATCAGAAACTTTAAGAAAAACAGAAAGGAAAAACATAATAATAATATCTATATCATAAATATGCAAATTCTTTGGTTCTGAAACATGTGTTTCTGTAATACTACTATTAAAGCACAGTAGGCTGAAAATATAGAAAAATAAAAATATAGTATCCCTATAATATTACATTTGGGAAAGGCTTAGTTGAGTTGACTAGTATTTATCGTAACTCATAAATATGCAAATTCTTTGGTTTGGAAACATGCTGTGTGTAGAAGTTAATTACAGTACTGTTAAAGTACCATAGGCTGCAAAAGTTGCAAATAAATATTAGATCCAATGTTTGCAAACAGAGTGCTATAATGTTGCACCTTGTGTACGGTGACCTACAGTCACAACACCAACATCCCAAGTGTGCAAGATTTATAACCCTACACTGTTATTGCAATACTGGTACCACAAAACATGTTTTTGTACATAGAATTTCTCAACTTAGAATAACCTAGGATTGTTAATCTACAAGCAACAAGTTCTTGATAAAGAAATAGTCCCCATCTTTTCTGATGCAAAAAAAAAAAAAGAACATACTGGAGTAACTTCGGGGGGAAAGCTTCAATGGTTTTATCTTCTTCAGATGCAGCCCTTCTTGGGAGTGGAGCAAAGCCACCAAAGAAACTCCAGAACTCTCCAGTTTCAGCATCAGCCATTAGCTTCCCATCCTCTGTAATAACTCAACTCAGAATACTGTTACTTGTTTAATACTTAATATATCATCATTTGACCTCCCAATTAATATTTCAACTTACCAATGGTAGCTACCTCACATTTCCCATTATGATATGTGTCTTTGACATACTGGACAACTTCTAGAGCTTTGGCCCTCTCTTGAATAGATGAATTTGAACCATTAAATTGAAAAATTTTAGATTCAGTATCCAAAATGAAAATGTCATCATGATTGAGCGAGGATCGAGCAAATGGGACCTGTCCAAAGGAAAAGAAAATTAATGAAAACTACAAATGAAAAAAAAATGCAAAAAATATTCATATTGGAGAATATCAAGTGCAAATACTTGCCTCTTTTACATGGACAACATGTTTCCCTTTGCATACATATAAGCGTGTTTGGTGCTGTTCAGCCTCAGCATGCTTGAAGCCCGATGAAACTCCACCTTTTTGAGGTATTATACATGGTTTAAAATAAGATAGAAACTTCTCAGTTTCATGACCCTGTACCTCCCTGTATTGAACAGCACGTCCACCAAGAGCTGCATCCAGTTCAACTGTCTTGATTGCTGCAGTACCAGCTTCATCCTATTTATTTTCACAGGCAGAAGGATGTCAAACTATAAATATCTCTGCAGATATTGGATCCTATTTTCCATAACAAATGAATAGTGAGTAAAAAAAAAGTTATATAGAAGCCGCATCACACCTGGGTGGTATCTGTACCAAGCCAATAATGGATATCATGACGGAATGCACCACTTTTTAAGGCTGTAGTCTGCACAAAGTATATAAGCTTTAAAAGTATTGCAACAGTTTTTAACATATAATTGCAATTATAATGAAGAAATACATTTTTGAAAACAAAAGGGAACTTGAAGGAATGGTTATTATATAAATAAGCTAAAAGCTGTTCACACTACCACCTAATCTAAACCTTCCTTGTTTGATAAGAGACAATTATGTTTGTTACTCGCTATAGGGAGGTGACATCAACAAGAAAACAGAACAGTGTTTAAAATGTGGAGGCATAAAGCAAGGTACCAGGACCTTTAGCTGCATGACTTACCATTTCTTGAAAAATAATATGAAATTAAAGTGAGAAAAGTGTTGAAACATGCAAAAAATGAGCATAATTTCTATTGGGAAGTACATGAATAGTTGATCACTTAAAGAACAACTATAAGAATGTTAGGAGCTCACAAATCATTTAATTACAACTCAAAAGTGTTAAGTGGAAAATAATATCATTTTAAATATGTTGAAGCATAGATACAATCACATATACATACACTTTTACATATCATTTCAACACGAGCCGTGAGGAACATACCTTATACTTTCAGGCTGAGCCACGAGAATTTGCCTCAACGAATTTTCCTTGAGCCTCACATAGAGGTGACATCCAAGGCATAAATAATAAGAACACTCTGGAAATATGTTTGTTAGGATGGATATTAAGGATCCATTTGGTTTGCAGTGAACCAAATGGGGCCTAAGTTATTAACAGGTCAAACTGTTAATATCCCCAAACTCTTAGTATTTTACATTTCGGTGGCCTTTGAAATCAGGCATATCATGTCAATGCTTTAATTTTTTCTTCAAAAGTCATATTTCTTGTTAACCATTTGAATTTCTTAATATCATCCTTGTAACACCAAATTTCAGTATCTGGCTCCTCAGCCAACCCACCACCAGCTTTGAATAACCTTCAATCATCAAGTTTTTCAGTTTCAACTCATTTCCAATCTATACTCCTTGTATTGCAGCAAGTAAGTCAGCCCTAAGAGATCCCTCTACTCCAAATAGACCCAAAACAAAGTAATTACATGTCCTCCTTCAGTCATTGGCCAGGCTGTTTACACTTCTAGGGATCCACTCATGAGGTATTCAAATTTCAACCTAGCAGATGACCCTGTCTTACTAAAGATCTAAGTTGTCATGGTAATATCCTCTCTATCTTTCAACCAGGATATGATTGCCTGGCAGTCCCTTTTATGTTAATTTCAATCCACCCCTTCGTGTCAGAAAATTTCGTCCCTTGAACTCAGATTCTAGAGAGCTGGTTGCTCCTATTGGCCTTGAAAATCTCACTAGAATGCTACGTTGTCCCTTATTACGCCTCCAATTCCTGAAAGTCCCCAACTTCCTAAACTGCATCCATCAAATTGAGCTTCAACCTTGCCCTAGCCAGTACTTCCCTTGCTCCCTTCTTTGCATTTTATCCCTTTAATATGCAGCAAACATTCCCCACTCCCTTAAAAGGTCACTCAATGATTAAATTCATCACAAACCATTACCCAATGTGCAATCCTCACAATTGTGAGTTCAATAAATCCTCCCACCTACATAGATTTATCCTCAAATATTCTTGCATCCCCCCCCCATCCATGAGCTCCATAACATTGCAGCTTTTGTAGACTGCCAGAGGATCTGCTCCTTTTTTGTATGACAAGACTGCAAATGTATTGTGAAACACACCATGACATCACCTGGAGCTAACCACATGCCTCTAAGGCTTGAGGCAAAATAACTCCACTCCTGAGCAGCATAATGACAATTTAACAGAAAATGGTTAGCACTTTCTCCACTACTCGAGCAAAGAGCACACACATAAGGGGAAAGGCACCAGGTGTTCCTTTTTCTTTAAAGCCTCTCATAAGTGTTCTTGATTTGATTACTGCTTCCCAACAGAAAAGCTTCACTTTTGTTGGACTGCACATTTCCAAACAGCTATAAAAGGGAAGGGCTTAATGGGAGTTTGAAGACACAAGGATTTAAAGAAGGAACAAACAGAGAATTGATCATTATATTTATTTACTTATTTGTTTTGGGTTTTCTTGACAAATTTGATTTTCCATCCTTCTGTGCAGGGCAAACTCCAAACCCCATCAAACTTGGTTGCCCCTTGTATCTACATTCCATAGAGAGAAAACCTCCTACAAAATTCTATTGAAATTTTTCAACCCCCAATTTGAAACTTCTCACAATATTGGAACAAATCCACACTTGATACAATTAACCCATGATATCCTTCCAAACCTAACCAATCTCTACCTTCAATCATAAAATCGTCATTAAACTTTTTTCTAGTTAACTAATACCTTCCTAGACTCACCATTCAGTCATACCATCTTGCATCAAATTGGTACAGAGCTACTAATCCTCCATCGCTAGGTCAGCATACCCTACAAAGAACCTAATTTTCAACTCTCAACCAAATTTCTAACATGACAGTATAGATAAAAAAAAAAAAAACACAACAAAGAGTAAAGGCTATATAATAGAATAAAGGAATATGAGGTAGATTACATAGATATTATCGTCACTAGAGAACCAGAAACATAAAGGATTATATCGTACAAATAGGACTTCTGATCAGTATAGAAGCAAAAAAAGTTACATTTTTTTATAGTAAATGAAAAAGAAATCTTCATTAAAATAAAAAGGTTGTAGAAAAGATCAATGTGATGAGGCATCGCCCACTACAACAATACATACAAAAATAAAATATAACCAACTTATCAACCTGACCATCCATTTTCTATATAAGTTAGCCTAAAAACTGGATCCAAAAGATTCTGTATTGTCTCCCTTAAAAGTTAAATCTCCTTTAGATAGGATTTGCATCTTGGGGTATTTATAATTGTTTTCTTCAACACCAAAACCAAATGAATATATAAAGGCTCACAAGAATATCAAGTAATTTAAATGCTTAAAAGGAGGCTTTATGGTTTCATTTTTTTTCTTAAAACATGATGCATATATTCAATCACAACATTCCTCATAACCAGAAACTACTAGCATAACTTAATACATGCAATATTGCCTAGAGCCATTCTTTCTAATCCAAGCCTCCATGGACTTGTGAATATGCAACTTGTTAACTTCATACAATTGGATTAAAATATAATTACTAACCTTTAAAATTATATACGAGTCACCTGTGAAAAACTTTCCATACGAGGACTTTGGAACAGGCACAGGATGAAAGTTTTCAATACGCCATATTTCCATGCCACTATATTTTGTCAAGGATTACAAATGCATATGAGCCCAAAACAAAATATCAAAAAACAAATAAGATAAATAGAACTAATGCTGCTACTTTAATTACTAATATTAACAACAACACAAAGAAAAGAATTATAAGAACAAGAATTTTTTGAGTAATCAAAAAATATTTTATAAGGTTATATATTTAGAGATACTAAAAAGGCCCAAGTCCAGATCTTCACAGTATACCACCCTCTACACCCAAAACATCATGATGCAGATTAGGATACACAATAATATGGAGTCATGTATTTATTTCTTTTTTCTTTGTATTTATTATTCATTCTTTAATAGTACATAAATTTTGACTAACATATATAGTGGACCATTTAGGGATAGAGGTCATCCTTTTTGAACCACATAGAGTTGTGGTTTTCTAGTATGCCTCACCAGAATTACATGGTACCAAGCCAACTCTAGGAGGGACCTCCTCCGTTTTTATTTTCTTTTTTTTTTTTTTTTTTGATCAGCAACACAGAAGTCCATTAGTCCATTCATTCATTAACTTTAAGAAGAAAATATTACAACAAGAAACTGTGAAAAGCTGCTGTCAAACCCATTACAGGACAGACCCACCCAACTGTATTACAAATGATCCCAGTACATATGTTGTCTTTGAATCCCTTGTTTAGCTAAGCCATCCATCAGAGTATTATCAGATCTCCTAACCCACTTTATTTGAATAGTCATATCTTTTAATAGCCATTTGAAGCGCCTGAATTCATTTCTATGCTGCCAAATCACCCTCTCACCTTTACTTAACTACCCCATTACCAGCTTCAAATCACCTTCAAGAACCAACCTCCCAATTCTTTAGCCATTTTTACCCCCAAAAACTGCAGCTTAGAATTATGCTCTTACAGAATCACCTTGCTCAATTGGGCCTGAGTACAAGGCATGTATAATACCATCCTCATCTCTTATCACCCCTCCAATTCCTAAAAGACCTGGATTGCCCACACTACTACCACCAACGTTCAATTTCAACCACCTTCCCATTCGGGGAGACCACACCTCTAGTGGAGATTTTGTTTCCTAGAGGAAGGCCTACCTATTGGCCCCCAATTCCTGAAGAAATTTTCCACCTTAAAGTTTGAGAACAGATTCAAAGCCTTCACCTAAAATTCTACTCTCGTTATGACTTCTACCAATGCCTCCTTGCTACTCCCCTCAAAACTTCTTGAGTTTCTTTCTTCTCATGCTGTCCAAATCACTGATGCCTGTGCGCCCCTCTATAGAATCATGCTTCTCCTATAGTCCTATTTGTACATCTCAACACAGAAGGGCTAAACAACCTTTCCAAGTTGGCAGGACGGTGTCGCCTAAAACCAAAAAGGGAAAAGCACCCTTCTCAAATACAGTGAACAAAGGAACAGAAGATTAAGAGAAAAAAAGTAGTCTCACCATGCAACTTACATAAGAAACACCAGTTAGGGGGAAAAGACCAGTTTGGTCTTTTCTTTTACAGCAGCTCATAAGTATTAATGCTTTCCATGAAGATTTCCTAACAAAAAGCACTGACCTTGGGGGAATAGGGAACACCAAAATTCTTTATAGGGAAGGAAGGAGAGAGGAGTAATGGCAATAAGGGCCTTGAAGATTTACAAGTAAACACCCCAACAGTATTAAGGGCCCAGACTCAATTATCCAAACTCTCATCATCTAGGACTAGAGAATCCAAAAGATGCATCAAACTAGACATAGAGGAGATTTCCAACTCCCTGGGATTTCGAGTGAAACCCAAATTCCAATTCAACCCAGAAGGTGAGAGATGAGAAATAAGAAAATCAGACATAGGCATTTCTTTGAGGTTGGAAAGAACAAACAGAGAGGAAAAAGCATCTTTCAAGGGAGATTCCCCTACCCCAAACATCTTCCCAGGACCTTATTTTCAAACCTGAAGCCAAGTCATACCTCACATGATTAAGAGAGTAAGGATACCGTGTATAGCTTTCCAGGGTGTATAGCAAGAGTAGCTCTATGCAGACAACCAGCATCCCATCCGTTGCTTGATAGCCCGTGAATACTAGCCACAACCTATCGTTGTCCACAAGAAACCACCACAACCACTTGCTCAAGAGAGCAAAGTATTATATACTCACATTGCCAATTCCTAATCCCCTTTTTTCCTTCCTTTTGATCACCTTTTCCCATCTAACTAAATGGTCTTTTTTTCCCTTCCCCTGGATCCCATAAAAAGTCCCTCATTAACTTCTCAATCCTTTTCACAATTGTCTGGGGAATTCTGAAGACTGACAAGAAATAGACTAGAAAGTTAGCTCAAGTGGATTTAAACAAAGTAATCCCCCCCGAAGAGATATAGATTCTTTTCCACCCAACCTACCTCTTCTAAAACCTCTAAACCACTGGGTTCCAAAAACTAACCAATCTAGGGTTGTCAACAAGGGGTAACCTTAAGTATTTTAAAGGCCACTCCCCACTCTCACACCCTAGAGTCTCCACCGTAGTCCTCGACACCCCTTCTTCTAAATCGATACCTGCCACCACAGTTTTATCCCAATTTACACTTAGGTTGGACATTCTCTCAAAAAAGGCTAGCTACCAATGTTAGGTTTATAACCCCTTCACTATTCACCCCATCATAAAAGATCAAAATATCGTCTACAAATTGTAAGTGAGTCACCAAAACTATCTCTCCTTACTGTCCAACCCCTAAAAAGCTACAAAGATTTGGCTCTTGATATCAACCTAATAAGAACCTTAGCCACCAAAGTAAACAGAAAAGGTGAGAGTGCATCACCTTGTCAAATGCCTCGAATCCCCTCAAAGAAATCTACCACTGACCCATTAACAATGACTAAGAAATGACTTGTTTGTAACATCCTTTGATCCACTTGCACCACAACTCTCCAAAACCATAGCTTCTCATGATGTTAATTAGGAACTCCCAGTCCACTAGATCATAGGCTTTCTCCAAGTCCAATTTGATTGTTACTCCCTTTTTCCTTAATCTTTTTTGGGCCTCTACACATTCATTCACAATTAAAATTTGTTAAACAATCAGCTTATCCTAAATAAAGGCCCCTTGAAACTAGGAGATTAATGAGGGGAGCACCTTTTTTATCTTTAGAGGCAAAACTTTAACAATTATCTTGTAAATGCTAATCACTAAACTGATTGGCCTGAAATCTTTTGGGTGGAAAGCATCACTTTTCTTTGGCACCTAAGCAATAAATGTCAAGTTCAACCCAGACTGATAATTCCCCTTCTATGAAATTCTCTAAACATTTTGATGAAGTCAACCCTAATTATGTCCCTACAATCCTCATAAAAGGCCATTATAAATCCATTTTCACCAGATCCCATCCAATTCTTCTCAAAACCTCTCTACCCTCTAGTCTTCCCTTTTTTATGAATAAAAATTTAGACCATTTCTCGATTTGTGTGTCTTCCCCTTCATTCAGGCCATAAACATTTGTAATTAGACATTTGAACCTATCTGCTAGTTCCAACAGAGCCAAGGTGGTAAACAGCCCTATCTCTTCATCCAAGTTGGTCAACTTAAGTTTGCCCTACATCATGAGGATCCCAGAAACCATTCTTGTAACCCCTTTATAAGACCAATCAAATATGTTAATCCCCTCACCCCCATAGTTCTGGCTAGTGAAGAGCGAATCATAAGAAGCTTTGTCTATAGTTTTCAAGGTGTCTCAGCAATTCTAGACAGCAATGAGGTGTCTAATCAACTATTTGCCTAGGCTATAAAAATTTTATAATATAAAGAGCTAACTTTTTGGCTAGTTCCCTTGTTTTATATACCATTCAACATGCATATTAATTTTAATTGAAAAAAATACCAATTCTCCTTATTAAAAACATTAAATTTCCTTTAAAAATGTGGCAAATCATCATATCTGAAAGACAAAAAACTTTTAAATACATTAATTTCACTGTTTTAAAAACTAATACTACTAATAATAAGTATTTAGTACAGCAATTTGATATCAATTAGCAACTAATAAGGTTATTAACTTTATATGATAAAAATTCAAGATGGAAAATAAAATAGAAAAAAAAATGGATGCAGTTGTTGTTTTATTTAATTAAAGAGAGTAGGAAAAAAAAAAGTAAAGAACCTCTCTATACTTCTATTCTTTTTTTCTCTCCACAAAACCTTTTTTCATCTCTTAAGTTTCAATAGTAAAACATTAAAACAAAAGTCAAATGATATATACTATATAACAGGAGAATAACCACATCTGGGCAGCTTCCCTTTATCACCAAACTAACCAAGACCCTATGTCTCCCTGAACCAAGCCCCCCTAACATACCAAAATAAATAATATAGTACAGTTATTATTCCATAGTTTGGAAGTAAAATTTTTGAAGCTGAAATATTTTATTTCCACCCCTTCTATAGTAAAAATACCTTGTTTTTCACACTATATATTTTTTTATGTAAATGGAAAGAAAACAACAATTCCATCATTAAAAACATGGATCAGATATATTTTTGATTGGTAAACAAAGTTCAAATATTTCAGATGGATAAAATTCTGCACTCATTTTATGTAGAAACAAGTGTGGACTAAACTTTTTTCTTGTGCTACCTTCATATCTATAACCCTTCTTTAAACCGTCCTAAATCTTCCCAACATAAACTTTTTTCTTGGGCCTCTAACCAATTTGTCCAAGATTATCTGATTTATATGCTGCACATGTTAGAAAAATCAGCACTCAACCATACCAAATCCTTAATCAAGAACAAATAATCCAAAAACACCCTAACCATTCAACCAGAAAACTTTAGTCTACAAGCATTCTTTAGTAACCTACATAACAGGCAGCAAAAACCTTAAGATGATTCTCCAAATTCATGTCCTTATTGCCATCAAATTCTTCTCTGAAAGGTTAATGCCAGTATTGAGTTGCAAATTTGCAATTATTCCCAGAAAAGACCTAACTTCTAACTTGAACAATCCCCTGTGTAAAATCATCAAAAGCATTACCAATTTTCACTTTTTTCCACTAACAGAGGTAAGTCATTTGATAAATTGGTTGCCAGTGATAAGATAAAAAGAAAGACATAGCCATGCAAATAGATTCTTTTGAGCTTAATACAATTTAAAACTAAATCCTAAGTTCAGCTTGACTCACTTTATTTTCACTGACCATAATTGCTGGGAAGATGTAATAGTTTCAGTATCAACATCAACATCTTTCCACATGATCACCTGTGTATGCATGTATGAAGTGCGTGCTGTGATATTCAAAGAACTTGTTTCTGTTTTTATTATTATTTTTTTTTTTTGCCAATTCACATTTGGGACTCTGTATGTTCAGGGGTAAGGCTGCGCACATCTGTCATCGTGCACTAGGCTGCCCTTTTTGTCAATTCACATCACTAACTAGAATATCAAAATGGAAATATGATCACACTAATGAAGTCTATTAAATTGGATAAGAAATCTTCATATTGAAATATTCCACAAGCAAAAGGATACGCCTTTTGTCCAGCTCCCTGAAAAGCAGGATCCAAGTCCCTCATGGAAACAGCCATACCGTTCTATGGGTTTATAAAATTGCTTCACACTACTTTGGACTGCAACTTCCAGTCAAAGATATCCTGTAAAACAAACACTATTTGCAAAATGAGCAGAGGGTGGAAACGAGACAGGATAAAAGATGAAAAGAAGCAAAAGCATTGGAAAGTTTCAAGTACCTAAACTTGTAAAATAAACTATACTGTCCAGACACTTTTTTTCAGTAAATCAAATTTTATTAATATATACACCATCAAGAGGAAGAGAAAGTACAGAGGAAAAACAAACTACAAAACAACCCCATCAGCCCACATTGAGTAATTACCCCAAAGAAAAACAAAGTATCAACACCATTTCAGGAAATAGAAAGCATAACAAGGGAGCTGAATGTTGTCCTTAAATGGATTAGAAGAACAGCAAATTGGATGGTGGATGTTTTGGCTAAGCAAGGGAATAGCTAGGCACCAAATGTTTTGGGCAAAATTATAAATTATAAATTTATCTTTGGGGTGGAGAAAGCTCCCATGTTATTGTAATACTTGGACTTGAATTTAATAAAATTTCCTCTTATTGATCAAAAATATATGAAGTATCAACACCAATGCAAGAGAAAATATGACCCAATCTTGACAGTTTGCAATTGCTTGGTGATGAGGCAAGCATTTCTGGGGATTCAGGGTAAGTCAGTTCACCAGTGGTCCAATTTCGAATGCTATTGAAAAGTGTAAGCTAAAACAGAGAACAAATCCTGTTTACAAGCAATATTCAGACTGGTAAACTATGAGGTTTCTTTTATAATTAATTTATCTGGCAACTTTATTTATAGGAAATAAAAAATAATAATGAGGTATGGGAGAAGAATTTGTACACTGTCACCTCCATGAAAAATGAAGAATATCCCCAGCTACCTTCCCTATCAAACAACCCTTATCCAGTAATTTGAAGGCTCTTACCTCAGGGGATTTAACCTCCAAAATACAATTAATTTCTGTTTAAATCTACCCTAGCAACTAGCAAAGGTGTCAGCCACGCCATTTTCTGATCTTGGAACCCATCAAGATGTGGAATTGAGAAATCTGCCAAAGATTTCACCTCTCTGATTGTATATTATGCTGCAAAGAACCTACATTGTTGCTTCTCTGCAACCCTAGTATCACCCTTTGACCTAAAGATTATTAGAGCCAAATGAGAGTCCCTCAGCCCTTCAACAAAGCTAATAATTCAGCCTGAATGGAATCCCCAAGCCCAAAATGGTCCTGAGAACACAATGACAACATCACCTCCATTATTTCTGAATACTTCACCAATTCCTAAATTGTCAAGGTTGCCCAAGCTACAGCTATTGAATTCAACTTCATCACCAGTGGAGGAGTGGGAGTCTAGCTCATGGGGGTAATGGATCAAGAATCAGAAGAAGAAGCAGAATGTTGCCAAAACTATGAGGACTCTCTTTCAACCTTTAGATTAACCAGCAATTCTAACATATTTCTAATCAAGGTTCACAAATAGGGGATAATAAGTTTCATGCAAAGATCAGCAGATATTCATCTAGAAATGAGGATACAGAACATTTGATAGATACTCATTTTAAGGAATAGGCAAATATTAAGTACTCAAATATCATGGCTAGTATGAACATAGAACAAGTACGAGCCTATATATTTTCCCATGTCCATACAATTGTTTCCACTTGCAACTTTCCTTTTTTCAGAACTTTTTTGTTCAATTTCTAATCAACAAGTTACAGGATCAAAAGAATTTTATATCATAAAAGATGTGAAACATAACCTCAAGCCCCTCAAAGATCAAAGAGTTGGGAGACCACAGTTGTAAAACCAACAATAGAATGCATATAGATTACATTAAATGCAGGGTACAAAATTCTCAATACAAAGAACCTCTAGTCACTGTTTCTCTTGCTATGTTGTCTGCAACAGAGTTGGCAGTCCTATCGATCAAAAAAGGGGAATAGATAGTCTTGGAACCACCTGAATGAGCGCTATTCAGCCTAGCCACCAAAAGTTTTTCTTCCCTTAGGAAATGACATAGAACCATGCTTATAAGCATTTGGGAATCCCCTTTAGAGCCAATATTTAAGCCTATTTTAGCAAAATTCAGTTTTACAATCTCCCATGACAAGTTCCAATGCCTGTTGTGGAGGTTGCCTTGAATGGATAGTCAATATCCTATGTCCACCTTTTTATTAATGAGCTCAGAAAGACACCTTCTGATTCTTAACTCTAATTGTTTTTAGCTCCCCAGATATTGGAGCTATATACAGACAGCAGGTCTGACCCAACAAACTAATTACCTGAGGACCATTTTGCCAAACGCCAAGCTGAAGTTGTCACTACTATTTTTCCAGCCTTCATGCACTGCATTTAGGCAAGAACCTATTATTGTCTTGTAAATTATTCCATTCACAGAATAACCTTAACAGAAGACTGATGCTGACCTACTTATTGATTAGAAAATATAAAATGAATCATTATCTGACCTAAGGCTCGGTTTGGGAAGAGTACAAATACAAATATGTACAATGCGAAACAAGGTTTAGAGATATAATATACAAGGTTTTGCACTGTACATATTTGTATTTGTACTCTTCTCAAATGGAACATAAAGCTGCGTTTGGAAACAATGCAAATAAGTGTGAATGAAAATATGTAGAGTGTAAAACAGTTCATATAAATTGCAAAATTGGGTTAGTTTTGCACTGACATATTTACCTTCTTACCAAACAGACTTTTAGCTGTAATGGATGCAAACATGAATTCCAATAAAGCATATGCTTTTTTTTTACCAAAAGCCCACTTGAATGCAAATTTACTTCTTTTTTGTTGATGTACTTTTACATCTTATTATCAATGTAAATATGCATTGGTCTGTCATTTGTCAATGCATAAATGTAATGTTACCAAACACAGGCAAAAGTGAACCAGAGTGCAAATTCACCCTGAACTGGGATTTACACTCCATTTGCATTGTTTCCAAAAGCAGCCTAAGGAATGATTACTCTTTTCCCTTTTTTAACTCATTATTAACATTTTCAGGTGTACTCCATGTATTTTCTTTTCTATACTAGTATAGGTCCAGGCCTTTTAAATCATATAATCAATACTAGAAGGATTAGAACAAATTCCTGAAAGTAAATACAAATTTTTTTAAGAAAAGGAGAAATAAAATAGTTATGGAAATCTGATGGATAGATAGGCAGTTAGGCACATTACGAGGAAGGCAATTAAAATTGAACAGAATAATAACACAACCATTAAAAAGTACAGAGAAGTTACAGTATTTTGGAATGATAAAGTTGATAGCTCAAGACTTCAAGACATAAAATAGGGAAAAAATAGACAATAGCATCGACAAATTAGGAAGGTATTTCACTGGTGATAATATTGGTCTTAAGAGAGAGACAGAGAGAGAGAAATTTTGTTTGTGAGACAATGGCATGTAAAATATGGGGTTGCATTTGCTATGGTAAGGTGAATTGCATGGGATTAGACTTGACTTGCCTGAATATCTAGACAAGAAAAAGAAAATCCAAAATCTGACTGCATAAATAAATAAATAAGAATAATAAGGAAAGATATGCAGACATCAATACCCAACAAAATCTAGAGAAGTTAACCTATGTCTGCACAAGGATGAAAATCTGAGAAATTAAAACAGGAAAATGGAAGGGTTGATTCAAACTAATTCCGAAAACTCTACCACATTGAACTGAATCCAACAAAATGGTTTGTGCAGGCATCAATTTCAATTTCAAGTCATCACAAACAACCAAAAACAATAGTCATTTAATGCTAAAACCAACAAAGAAAAGTCCCATCTTGCAAACAAAATTAGGATGCCCGGTGGAAATTCAATGAAACCCAAGCGAGCCCGAGACAACCCACGATACTGGATTGAACTCAGACCGTTAATTCAAGTATATATAGAGATACCACCTTCACTTCCTCTCGAAATCTCAATTCCAAAAGAAAAGATCCAATCGAATTAAAACCATCCCAATTCAGACTGCAAAACCATATAAATAATAAACTATAACGTCTCTAAATCAACATCTCTTCCCATCAAACATCCAAAAAGTTCTCATCCAACAAAATTAACCAATGCCAACATTGATTCACCAGAAACCCAATAAATTTCAAAACAAGAGAAAAAGTCCATATCTTTCAATCGTACCTGGCTTAAAACTCTGCCCAAGAAAGCGCCGAATCCACTCCGATTGATCACCAAAACCCCTACGGCCAAACCAAATCGATCCCGCAGCAGCAGAAGCAACGAAACGTTTCAGAAAAAAAGTTATCAAATTTGGGGAAAGTAAAAGTCGAAGATGCACAGCAAAAACATTCCAGACAGTGAGAGAAGGGGTCGAAGGGAATGATGAGTGACAGGCGTGCTTATCACTAACGGAAAGCAAAGAAAGATGAACTGTGATGTACTGTAATTCTCAATTTTAAAATTATTTCATTATAAATCTCCCTTTCTTAATTAAACCCAAAAAAAAAAATCTGTAAAATTCCCAGAAGCTTTTACTCTACCATTCAACACCTAGGTAAAAGTAAAACATAAACCAAAAGGTGAAAATTAAACAAAACAAATCCAGGGAAAAGAGTGGTATACGACTTATACGTCTCAGTGTCTCAGAGAAAAAAATCAAAAAGTCTGTCTGCCCGATTATTTAATTATAATTCATTGATCAAAGTTGAAAAAAAAAATGCTTTTGGGGGGCCGTTGTGGTTGTGGTTTTATGCGTGGCTTTCGCTTTCCGTGAGACTAAGACTGGAAAGTCGGTCACCGGCCTTCATCATCATGACCCAAAAAGGTAACGGCAACACCAACTGACGATGAATAGTCCCTCTCTGGCTCTCTCCCTTTTTTTCACAAATTTTTTCTCTTTTTTTATTTTTTGAAATTGTCTCCGTTTTCCACAGATAAAGCCGGAAATTGAGCAACGTCCTTGTCGTCCTGATTTTTGGGTCCGAAAATTAAAAAACAAAATAGAAAATTGGAATATTTTATTTATTTTTCCCCTTAATTATCTCATTTATTGTTATTTGAATAATAATGAATTTCCATTTTTACCCTTCTCCCTAGGGTTATCACTTATTTTTGAATGTGTGCGTTGTGCTTATGGACGTAAGAAGATTCAGTTGCTTTTAAGGCACATGGCCAGCAAATGCGAGGTGGGTAACACTACAGAATGAAACGAGAGCAATAATAATGCGTGAACGTTCACACTGAGCCAACCGTGTACACCCTACGTGTCTACTCTTCATTGGACCAAGATCTTACAAAGCAAACGAATAGGGTCCAGGTAAAAAGTTGCTGACGTGTCCATTCTCTAACATGCCAGTCGCACTTTGAGAATATCTCCTGTATTTACATATTGTCATTTATTCGAGATATTCCCAATGCACCGCTGCAACATGCAAAGCGTTAGGTTCTGTGAGAGGAGTAACTCCGAATTCAAGGCGTGGGCCCGAGGATATACATGGGGAGCATAATTGGGTTTTGATTCGATGGCAGTTCCCACACATGCGAGTCATCTTACTGTGTTGCCAGATTGGAACGTAGCTTCCAACATGGACCCCAGCTCATATCTTTTCACTGGGCAACGGGATCCTTCATTGTCGTCTATCAGTTGATCCGTGAGGCGCCCTTCGTGCCGTTGGATGTGGCTCAGACAATGTTGCTTCAGGTGGTCCCACTGAATTTTTGGCGTTCTTGCGAATTTAATATTTTTTGTTTTGGGGGAGAGATCAAAATTAGAAATTAATTAAAAAAAAGGAATAGAAAAGACAAGTCCTTGAGTTCTATGATAATGACAAAGAAGTCCTCTCAGTTACTCAGTCCAATTGTGGAGTGTCGGGGTCCCGTGCCAGGGATTGTGGGGACGGGAGAATATAATTGGGGTTTTTCTATAGAGAAATACAAGAATGGGGACTACTGAGGTGTCAGGCAGAAGCTGAGGAGAAAACATTATTATAATGAATTGTTGACTGACAGGTGTCGTTTCCGAGGTGTCGACGACCGAAAGACAGAACACGAGGTCCGACATCGTGGCCAAGTGAGACCGGTTGCTGCGTCTCGAAACTTTACTGAATGCTGATGCCAGCTAAGACTTTGCTTTTTGCTTACCTCAAATGGGTTGCTGACTATTTACGGTTTTGCCATTAGAAGTGGTAGCCGTAGCGCTACTGATTAGGGTTTACGCTCTCGAGGATCGGGAAGAATGATTCTTTCGTCCCGGAATTATACTTGTTTGAGCTTCGAAAAGAGACACGCTACAGCGAGGGCGTCCTCAATGTAGGAGATTCATCTTGTTTTTTGGAGGAGGTTAAAATATAGAAAGGGTTTAACAATTATTTTTCTTTAACTAGGGATCATCCCTAAATCCCATAAAGCCTCCCCAAACTAGTACAAGCTGGATTAGACCCTAGGTCTTTACTTACCAACCAACCAGTTGACATTTTGGCATAGGATGTTAAAATTAAATTAATAAAAATATTTAATTATAATTTATTATTGTTTGTACAATAGAAAATAGACTTAAAGAGAAAATTTTGAATATTTAAAAAAACCTTAGTACAAATATTGATATAAATAATTTACTTTTCAAAAACTTATGAATAATTTTCTGAATTGATATGAATTTTGAAAATATTTTCAAAATTTATTGATATGAATAATTTAATTTTCAAAAATTATGAATTTATGAATAACTAATTAATGAAAATATAAACGTTTCAGTAATTTAAATTACCAAAAATATGAAAATTAGTTTATGGAAATCAGTAAATTAAAATTTCCCAATAAATACCAAAAGCCAATGTAAATTATGATAATTATAAAAATTATTAATATTTCCCAAATATAAAGTATCAATATTAAAATTCCCCTATAATTTTGTATTTAATAATTTCCAAAAACCATTATAAATTACTAATAATTAATTATGGAAATTATTAAAAGTTTCCAATTTAATAATTCTCAAAAAAATATTAAATTTTCTAAATAACTATGGCAATTATAAATATAGTTAAAATTCCCCAATAATTTTTCAATTTAATATTTAATAATTGCCAAAAACCATGTAAATGAGAATATCAATAAATGATTTTTTATGAAGGGTGATTTGGCCCGACCTAGTAATAGGGGGACACATGGACACGACTTGACAAATAGATGACAGCTCAGCCCGACATACCAAGACCGCAATAGATCGAACTCGGATAATCAAACCACCTCAGCATGGGTCACCTCGGGATGAGGTCAACATGGTGCAAGGTCACATCAAGACCACCTCGGTCCCAAGGCACTTCGGGGTTCACTCCAGTTCGGGACTAAAGAGCATCAGTTCGGGGATACCAACTCAGACCACTACTTGACGACCCCGGAAACCTCGCCATCAGATTTCGAACCTTACGGGATCACGCCTCATAACAGCAACCCTTATCTTCCTCCCCGCCCGATTCGGGTGGAATAGATAAGCCTTATCAGTTGGTAACGTTATCCCCCAATTAACACGGAAACGGATCTCGTTGTAATGAGGATCCCAGAACTGCACCACAAAACCCGTGAGGACTTTACTATTTAAAGGTTCCAACCCCGAGGGTACAAGGTACGCATGATTTCTCTACTTTCTAGCTCTCTATATTCTCAAGCTATTTCAACTTGCAACAAGTATACTAACTTAAGCATCGGAGCGACCTCGTCGGGCTAGCCACCCCGGGTTCTCTGATCGTCTCCTTGCAGATCAACCTCGTCCGTCATCTGACTGGAAGCCAGGTCGCCTCCAGCGGGGAGCAGCTAGATCGCGCTACATCATTTGGCGCCATTTGTGGGAAACATTACAGGAAAACCTTTTTCCACCAACAACAACAGCAATGGCATCTTCCAGCAACAACGGACAAAACAATGAGGCGAACGTCTCTGGGGGGCAGTCTCAGATCTCGTTTGTTTGCATAGGTCAATTTACCATATCGCTTACTGCAGCTGGGGTTCCAATGCTGACCATGCCCAAAGTGAACGC
Organism: Nelumbo lutea; assembly: GCF_056320005.1. NCBI lineage: Eukaryota > Viridiplantae > Streptophyta > Magnoliopsida > Proteales > Nelumbonaceae > Nelumbo > Nelumbo lutea. The sequence continues at coordinate 33,376,897 of NC_142691.1, forward strand.
GCCACTCCCTCCTGTAGTCGGTGCGACATTCGTTGAACCATCTGTGGTTCCCCCTAGAGTCGGGCAATCCCAGCTTGACGACCTGGTATACTACATTCGGGCCATTTAGGTCCAATTGCAACAGGTCCAGCAATTCCAGCACTATCAACAACAAGTCCTCCATCATTTCTACCAACAATAGTACTAGCAACAGTTCCCTCCGCTGCAATAGAGTTAGCAACTGGTTCCGCCTCAGCACCCGGTAGTGTAGTAGAATCAACCCCATTAGCAAAACACTTGCCCTCCCCACTGTGGTGAGACCTCCCAGGTCCCACTTCCTCTCGGGAGCCAGGTTTCATCCCGCGGTAAGAGGGACGGGTAGATCACTCCGCCCGCTTCACAGAACTTGAACATATCAAAAGATACTCAGCCCACCAAGGCCATGTTACCTCGGCCTTCTCATCAAGAGGGCTCACTCACAGGCAACCAATTCGAGCCCCTGGCCACGAACTCAAAGCAAGGCCCTTCCATTCATGGTAGCCAGCCTCAGCACCCAGAGCCACTCCACGCCAGAACGATACTCGATCATACAAAAGTCAGCAGCACTAATGCGGAGCTAGTCAAGAAGCAACAACGAAGGCGTCGCAAGGCACGTCGAACTACAGCTCATAGTCAGCTTTTCGGGCCCAGCCAGCCAGAGCAAGTAAAAGGTAAAGAAGAGGCGTCTCCTCTATCCACCGAGCTCCTGGCGGCCTCAATGCCAGAAGATTTTAAAATGCCTCCTCTGGACAAGTACAACGGATCCTTCGATCCAAATGATCATGTAGACTCCTTCCAGTCCCAGAGGCACCTAGCTAGGGCTGACAAGTCCTGCATGGACTTCTCCACAACATTTAAAGGAGTAGCTCGCACGTGGTACAGGAACCTCGCACCAGGGATGATCAGAAGTTGGGCGCAATTCGTAGAGTTTTTCGTAGAGTTATTCACCTCGCACTTCATCACCAGCAAGAAGTGTCAGAGGTCCCAAGAAAGCCTCCTAAACATAGTTCAAAGAGAAGGGGAGTCAATTAAAAGCTATATCAAATGCTTCAACGACACCTGCTTGCAGATCCCCGATCTAGATCTAGCAGTGAGGCTCACGGCGATGAAGAAAGGTATAACACAGAGAATTTAGGTGGCATGTGGTGGCCAATAAGCTGAAGGACATCACGGAGTTCCTCAAGCTCGCCGATCAGTTCATCGAAACTGAGGAAGAGATGAATCAAAAGACTGAGAATCTAACAGAAAAGAGGAAAAGAGAAGGTGACAACACAGGTAACGGTGGCAACAAGCAAAGAAAGAGAAAGTCCCCGATTAAGGGAGGAAACAAGTCCGGGAGCCGATCTCCTTCACAATCTCACAGGTCAGGTCGGCGTTCCCAAACTCTGAAAGTTGAACAGACAAGCTACACACCTCTCAATGCGAAGCGAGGAGAAATCCTTATGGCAATAAAAGACTCCTCCTACGTCAAGTAGCCACCTCGGTTGAGGGGGGACCCCGCCACCAGAAACAGGAACGTGTATTGTCACTTTTACAAAGATCACGGTCATATACCGAAAATTGTAGAAACCTCCACAATGAGATCGAAGAACTCATCCGTCGCGGATACCTAAAAAATTCATACAAAAAAAAAGAACCAAGCAGATCGACAGGAGGAGCAAAGAAGAAATGCTCCCGAGTCCAGTAGCAGGCAAAATGAGCAACCGCAGAGGCAGTTACCAGAAGAAAGGTCGATCCGTGGAGTAATCAACATGATTACTGGCGGGTCCATCATCGCGGGCTGGACCTTAGCAGCGAGTAAAGTTTCAGTCCACGAACTAGAGCATGAAGAGTAGAATCCACCAAAGTGACCCAGGCTCGAAGATCTCATTTACTTCATAGAAGATGATGCACGCAGGATCCAGTACCCCCACGACGATGAACCAGTAATAAAGCTGAGGATAAATGACATTGAAGTCAAACGTGTCTTAGTGGATTCGAGCAGTTTGGCCGATATTCTGTTCAACAGATACTCCCCTGGTAGGTTTCAGCGGCGAAGAGGTCAGACCTCTAGGGTGAGTCCTAGTACCCATAGAGGTCAGCACATGGCCCAACATTGCAAGGTTCGAGCACACATTCCTACTGGTCGCAACTCCCTCCCCGTACAACGCCATAGTAGGTCGGCCTATTACCCACACACTACGTGTAGTAGTGTCCACCTACTACTTGGCCATGAAGTTCCCGATAGACTATGGAGTAGGGGTTGTGCAAGGTGAGCAACTCGAGTCTCGCAAGTTCTATGTTGCCACCCTTAAGGGAAAAGCCAAGCTAACGGCTAACATTGAGCTCGAGCGATCTACGGAATACACCGAAGAGTGAGCTACACCAACGGAAGAGACGATCCATATCCCAGCCTCAGTAGATGATCCAGCTAAGACTCTCCAGATCGGTGCTTCGACCGAGGAACCACTCTGCCCTTAGTTGGTAAGTTTTTTAATTAAAAATTTAGGTGTATTTGCTTGGTCCACGACAGAAATGCTCGGCATAGATTCCAGAATCTTAACTCACAAGTTAAACACTAACCCCTTAGTCAGGCCCGTTAGATAGAAAAAATGCAACCTCACCTCGGAATGCTGGAGGATAGTTGATGAGGAGGTCGGGAAGCTCCTTGCAGCCGATTTCATTAGGGAGGTCCATTATTCGAGCTGGGTAGCTAACCCAATCCTGTTAAAAAAGGCCAACGGTAAATGGCGCATGTGCGTTGATTATACCGAGCTGAATAGAGCTTGCCCAAAGGATTGTTTCCCGCTACCCAAGATCAACCGTCTAGTGGACGCGACCTCAAGGCACAAGTTGCTAAACTTTCTAGATGCGTACTTGGGATACAACCAAATCAGGATGGACCCTACCGACGAGGAAAAAATAGCCTTCATAATCAAACTTGGACTATACTATTACAACGTTATGCCCTTCGGACTAAAAAATGCTGGGGCGACCTTCCAAAGACTTGTAAATAGAATTTTTGAGACGTTGATCGGTAGCAAGGTTGAATGCTATGTAGATGATATGTCATTAAGACCCAGTTTTCAAAAGTTTTAATGAATGATTTGCAAAGTGTCATTGAAATTTTGCGTAGGTATAACATAAAACTAAATCCTAACAAGTGCGTCTTCGGTGTCACATCGGGTAAATTTCTGGGCTAATAGTCAACTGACATGGCATCGAAGCTAACCCCGAGAAAATAAAAGCCATCCTAGATATGAGGCCACCTCACAAATTGAATGAGGTTTAGAGGATGAACGGTCGTATAGCCGCTTTGAGCCACTTCATGTCTAAATCGGCGGATCGTTGCCTACCTTTCTTTAAGGCTATTAAAAAAAGTAAAGACTTCGAGTGGACCATAGAGTGACAGCTCGCCTTTGACGAGCTGAAAAAATACTTAGTTAGCATCCTGATTTTGATCCAATCCGAGGAAGGGAATATTTTAAAGTTGTCCCTCTCCGCGAGTGATGAGGTAGTCAGCTCGGTACTGATAAAGGAAGCTTTGTCCGTAAAATTTTGCAAGATGCTGAGACGAGGTATCCAGAGATCGAGAAACTGGCGTACGCGCTGGTTATAGCAGCTCGGAAGCTTTGTCCGTACTTCCAAGCCCACACCGTCGTCGTCCTCACCAATAAATCTCTGAGGCAAATCCTACTCAAGCCCGAGGTGTCTGGCAGACTAACAAAATGGGCCATCGAACTCAGCAAGTATGACATCCGGTACGAACCTTGGATGGCGATTAAGGCCCAAGCCTTGGCCGATTTCGTGGCAGAATGCACGTTCGGCACTGCGACCCTCGAACTAGCTGAGCTCGAGCATGCAGAGGAAACTTCAACCAGCACGGCACCAATCCCGGTTCGAGCAAGTCCGACCTGGAACGAGGAGCCCTGGATCCTCCATGTCAATGGCTCGTCCAATCAACAAGGAAGCAGAGCGAGCATAATTCTATAGGGACCAAGAGGGGTGAAACTAGAATATGCGCTCCGATTCGGGTTTGCAGCGTCCAACAACGAAATAGAGTACGAAGCGTTAGTAGCCAGGCTCACCTTAGCAAAGGAGGTGAAAGCCAAACATCTCATCATCTGCAGTGACTCCCAGCTCGTGGTCAACCAGGTCAACGGCGAGTATGAAGCACGCGACCTCACCATGGCTGCTTATTTGGCCAAGGTTAGGGAGGTCCTAGGCAGCTTCCAATCTTATTTCATCAGGCAGATCCCAAGATCTGAGAGAACACTGAGGCCGATGCCTTGCCCCAGTTAGCCAGCACGAGCAATAACACAATGAGGACCGTGTACATAGAAGACCTGCCTCGGCCTAGCATTCTCGGCGTGGGGGGGGGGGCAGAAGAGGTCGCTCCTATAGTACAAGCAGAGCCGAGCTGGATTGACCCACTCGCGAGCTATCTACTTCACGGGACCCTCTCAATAGATCGCAATGCAGCCCGAAGGGTAGAGCATCATTATAGATGGAAAGTTGTACCGGAGATCTTTCACGCTCCCCTACTTGTGCTGCTTGCGACCCTCAGAGGTCGAGCTCATTCTCCGCAATACTCATGAAGGCTTGTGTGGTGGACACTTGGGGGGTAGGGCTCTCGCCCAGAAAGCACTGCGATAGGGGTACTATTGGCCCACAATGAAGTAAGATGCACTCGAGCTCATCAAGAAGTGCGATAAATGTCAAAGACATGCCAGCATCCACCATCGATCTGTTGCCGATCTCAAATACCTCACCAGCCCGTGGCCCTTCGCACAATAGGGAATCAACATTCTTGGCCCATTCCCACTAGTGACAGGGCAGAGGAGATTCCTGGTGGTAGCAATGGATTACTTCACGAAGTGGGTGGAAGCGGAACCCCTAACGATGATCACAATCCGCAACAAACAAAATTTATTTTGGAGAAATATAGTATGTCGCTTCGGGCTACCTCAGGTACTCATCTTCGACAATGGAAAGCAGTTTGTGGACATCAATTTTCAGAATTGGTGTGTCGAGATGGAAATACAACTAAACTTCACCTTGGTGGCACACCCTCAGGCAAACGGGCAAGCGAAAGTCATGAATAGAGCCATAATCCGTGGACTGAAAGCTCGCTTTGGCCAAAGCCAAAGGACTGTGGGTAGACGAACTGTCCAGTGTATTATGGGCCTATCGAACTACCATCAAGACTGTCACGGGTGAGACCCCCTTCAACCTCACATACGGCACGAAAGCGGTGATCCCAATAGAGATCGAGGTGCCAACACTACACTTGGAGGCCTACAACGAGAAAATAAACTACGATGAGCTCCGTAACAACCTCGACCTGGTGGAAGAAGTACGGGACCTGACATACATTCGACTGCAGCCTACCAGCAAAGAGTGGCTCGGTACTATAATGCCCGGGTCAAGAAACGACATTTTCGTGTCGACGACCTGGTCCTTTGAAAAGTTTTGGTACCTGAGCCTGACGTCGGTAAGCTCAGACCGAACTGGGAAGGTCCGTACCGAGTAAGGCGGGTACTCGAGGAAGGTACGTACAAGCTCGAAACCTTAGAAAGAAAACAGGTACCTTGAGCGTGGAACATCAGCAACCTAAGGCGATACTACCTGTGATCACCGAACTAGAGAGAGGACTACGAGTCACTCCCAGAAGCCCAAGGGCCATAATGCCGAGCTGACACAAGACCCCGGCACCACGACAAGTCCCAGTCGCCTCCTCGACATGGGCAAATAAGTCCTAGTCGCCTCCTCGACATGGGAAAATCACTCCCCACGCCTAAGGCATAGACAGTTTGGGTATAAACCTTACAATGTCTAGCCCAGTTCGACGTATAATAATAGGTTGAACTCGCTAGCTCTAAGGGACAACCAACATTTGAGTAGCCCGTGTGTAGACAGGTCGGGTATATACCCTACAATGTCCACGCATCTCGGCGTACATCATGCGAAGTTACCCCTACTAGTAGTCCAGCTTAGTAGCTTGACATTTCGGGATAACCACACTTAGAAAAATTTTTAGATATTCCTACTTATGTCTGGTTTAGTTCGCCAGTTCGGAAATTGCTCACACTAGGAAAAATTTGTACAAAAAGTCAAAATGTTCTCATTTCATTTCATGTAAAGATGTTGAGTACAAAGGAAATGAAAAAGCAAACACTTTCGTTATAGTCCGAACTCAGAGACTCGGGGTGTACATCAAAACGGTCTAAGGAGAAAGACAAGGATCACGCAGTCAGGCTACTAGCTAGGTCAGTCTCCATATGTTCCACCTCCACGTCCTCCTGACATGATGGGCGCACCTCAGGGACTTCATCATTTCTTTCTTCTTCGGAAGAACCGGGCTCTTCATTCACCACCTTTGCCACTTTCGGGGTAAGATTGGACATAGAAATGACTTCGATGTCCAGATCGGGGAACATATGCCGCATCAAATACTTACACAATTTGAAGTCGGAATGATACGAGCTCGATCCATATTCGACCTAGAGGTTGTGGAACTCTGGAGACTCCTTGAAGCTCTCGATGGCATGCTTCTTCTCTTCAGCCCGCGCCTTTTGTATGGCGGTTTTGAAGATCTCAATGCGCTCTCGAATCATTGCTTCAAGGTTCTCGTTTTCCCATTGAAGCTTCCCCTTCTCCTCGATCAGCGCCAGGATCAGCTCCTGTTGGCTCCAAGCTCCCTTCTTGGCCCAAAGAACCTTGCCTCGAGCTATGTCTAGCTCGTAGTAAAGTTTTCGTGCCTTTTCTTCGGCTTTCCGAGCTTGCTTCAGGCAGACCTCGGATTGGTAGACCAATGAATGAATGGTGGAGTTCACCTAGTAAAGTAAATAGAGGTAAGTACATTTAAAAGACTGACGAGGAAATGAAATGTAAAGTAAGGTACTTACCACCATGCAGTAGCTGGTAGCTCGGCCTTCGAGCTGACTCGTAGGCATGTCAGCCCACTCTGTGACCTCAGTAGGAAAAACGACATCCTTACTCTTGAGCAGCTAGAGCCGAGGGGTCATTATACTTTCCTTTGGGAGTTGAGGCTAGGGAGTCGAAGTGCTCTCCGGTTCATGAGGTAGAATGCTTTCCTCTTGGTCTTTGTCTAGGTCCACAATGGGAGGTCGATGGCGGGCCTCCTCCTCCTCCGGGAGCTCGGCGGAGATCGGCTCCAGCACGATGACCTCGGAAGGAACAAGGGCAAAAGGACCAGCCTCCCGGCGAGACTTCTCCGAAGCCTTCCTCTTCTTCCCTCCTCTCTGGAAGTTCTTCAGAAGGTTCTCAGCATCGACTTCCAGCATGGCTGCTGCAAGAAGAAAAGAAAAGGTTAGTCACGAACTAAGGAAAACTTAAAGTAAGTACGTACCGAGGTGAAGACCTACTAGGAGGGCTCAGTCCAGCTTGCACAAGCTTCTCCTCAGCCAAGAAATCTTTCATCTCCAGGCCAAGGTCTCTCCAAGAGTTAACAACTGCCCTAGTCTTCATGTCTAAGCTCACCCTAGGATCTTTGATAACCACCCTCCAATGAGTCGGGAAAGGCCATCCCTCAGGATTCCGAACAAAAAAGTAACTTATCTTCCAGGCTGGCACTTTGTTCGGGCTACCGAGCAAGATTTTAAACCCAGGCTGAGGAGAGATATAGTAACTTTTTCAGATGCCCCCGCGCAGACAAGCGGAATTCTTTTTAATTGAACAGATCAAGCTAAAGACGTCTAAAGACATAGGTCGGTTGTATTCGTGGAATAAAGAGATGGTACCTACTATAGTCCGGATTGAGTTTAGGTGAAGTTGGTCGATAGTGATGTTAAAAAACTTGACTATTTCTATAATGAAGGGATGGAGCGGGAAGCGCAAACCGGCTACGTGCTACTCTTCGAAAACTGCGAGCTCATGGTGATCGTGAGCCCAAGGGTACTGACCTAGGGAAATGCTAAAAACTAAACTATTAGGGAGACAGTAAAGAGCTACCAAAGACAGTAGCCTATCCGAGGTCATGGTAGAAGGATTGAAGTCATCTGGATCTGGACCCCGAGAAGATGGGACCTCCTCTCTGGAGGTCGGTCCCTCCTCCTGAGCTTCGAGCTCCTCAGGCTGATATGGCCTAACTTCAGGTAAGGAAGTTTCCTCTAAGGGGCAATGGGGGGAGCTACCTAGCGAGGAGCTGACCTCGCCAGTGAGAGCCGAGGACTGCACCCTCAAGCTCACTAGAATCACCTAGGAGCCTATCTATGCTAGCACTAGACATGATTAAACAAGAATAACAAAGGAGAACAAACTAAGAAAAAACGAACTCACCAAAAGAAGAATGACCTCAAAATACAAAGAAAGAGTGAGCTGAAAGACTCTGACGTGACCTCGGGAGAGCTCAACCACAGAATTTTTGGCGAAGAAGAGGGGTCCCTCGGCCCCCTATTTATAGTTCACCATGAAGCGATCAACATCTGAGATCTACTTGATCCAATGGTTCTCATGAAAATCGGTTGCATGATGCCAGAGGACGAAATCGATTGAGCGCATTTTTGACATCCACAGAGTCCATAAACCACGTGACATCCGCGCGTACACCCAACGTGACCTAGGCTACTGTTGGTTAAATTGAAGGTTCGAACAGGTCCGACCAGCTGACCCACTCAACAAACCACCTAGACCTCGTGCCAAATCCACCTAGACTCGTCATGAACACCCTGCACCGGGTCGGGACCCCCGACTCGAGGAGTGGGGGGCAATTGATGAAGGGTGATTTGGCCCGACCTAGTAATAGGGGGACACATAGACATGACTTGACTAATAGATGACAGCTCGGCCTAACATACCAAGACCGCAACAGATTGAACTTGGATAATGAAACCACCTCGGCATGGGTCACCTTAGGATGAGGTCACCATGGTGCAAGGTCACATAAGGACCACCTCGGTCCCAAGGCACTTCGGGGTTCATTCCAGTTTGGGACTAAAGAGCATCAGTTCAGGGATACTGACTCAGACCACTACTTGACGACCCCGGAAACCTCGCCATCAGATTCCGAACCTTACGGGATCACGCCTCGTAACGGCAAGCCTTATCTTGCTCCCCATTCAGTTCAGGTGGAATAGATAAGCCTTATCAGTTGGCAACGTTATCCCCCAATTAACGCAGAAAAGGATCTCATCGTAATGAGGATCCCAGAACTGCTCCGTGAAACCCGCGAGGACTTCACTATTTAAAGGCTCCAACCCGAGGGCACAAGGTACGCGTGATTTCTCTGCTCTCTAGCTCTCTATTTTCTCAAGCTTTTTCAGCTCGAAACAAGTATACTAACTTAAGCATCGGAGTGACCTCGCTGGGCTAGCAACCCCAGGTTCTCTAATCGTCTCCTTGCAAATCAACCTCGTCCGTCGTCTGACTGGAAGCTAGGTCACCTCCAGCGGGGAGCAGATAGATCGTGCTACATCAATTTTTATTACCAAAATTAAATTTCAAAATCAATAATTTTCTAAAATTACCCAAAATTTGCTAATAATTAATTTTTTGAAATTTTAAAAATAAATAATTTTCTTTAAATTAGTAAAAATTTCATGTAATGATTATCAATTTCAAATATGGCTAATATATAATTAAATTTATACAATAATATATTAATACTTAAATATCAAAATTCAATTATTCAATAATGATTGATATGAATAAATTAATTTCCATACAATTATTCATTTTATGAATAATTAATTACTATATCAAAATAAATTGATATTTTCATTATTTTGATTATCTTATAAGTTTAATGATTGGGAAGTTTCCAACTTTGTTATGGCATAGGCAAGGTGGCATGGCCAAAGGCTAAGAGCCATGTAATGAGGCAAAATGAAGGGCCTGGGTAAGGTAAAGGTAAACCTATATTGAACTAACTTGTTGTGTTTATTTTTTATTAATTTAAAATTAAATTTAAATAAAGTTTAGATTAATAATTTTATTAAATTTTTATTATTCTTTTATTATTTAAATTTTATTATTAAGTAAATTGTTATTGATGCGTAATTTAAGTTAAGATATTATGCTAAGTTTATTACTATTTAAAAATTTTAATCTTGTTAGAATTTGTTATTATAAATTAAGTATAATATTATTGTAATTAATTTTTAACATGTTAGAATTAAAAATAGTAATTTATTTTGAATTTTCTATTATGTTAATCAATTTTTAATCAAAATTATATTAAATTTTTAATTGATAAATTATGGATGTTTGCAAAGGACAAAATACAGGGAGGGCTAAACTTGTTGCTACATGGGGCTACACAACCGGCGGATCATCCCCTAAACCCATAAATCCCCCAACCCTAATGAAAGTCGGATTCAATCCTTTGTCTCTACTACATTGAGACAAACCTTACCAACCAACCAATTGATACTTCTAATAAAAAAACAATTGATACTATGGGCTGAGATGTTTAAGACTAAATTAATAAAAAATCTCTATTTATTGTTGTTTGCACAACAACAAAAAATAAAAAATAGAAACAAAAACTCTAATATCTTAAAACTCCTTAGTCAAATATTGATATGAATAATTTTTTCAAATTTTACTGATATGAAGAAATTAATTTTCAAAAATTTTTGAATTTATGAATAATTAAATCTTGAAATTATAAAATATTTCCAGTAAATTAGAACTTTTTTAAAATAAACTTTCACTAAATTAAATTTCCAAAAACATGAAAATTAGTTTATAAAAATTACTCAATTAAAATTTCCCAATAAATACCAAAGACCAATGTAAATTACTAATAATTATAGATATTAATAATAATTACCAAATGTAAATATCAATATTAAAATTCCTTCATAATTTTATAACTTAATAATTACCAAAATATGATGTAAATTACCAATAATTAATTATGGAAGCTATGAAAATTTTCCATTTTAATATTTGTTAAAAAATATTAAAATTTTTGAATAGTTATGGAAATTATAAATATAGTTAAAAATCCCTAATAGTTTTCCAATTTGATATTTAATAATTTCTAGAAACCAATGTAAATGAAAATATCAATAAATATTTTTATTACCAAAATTATTTATCAAAATCAATATTTTTTTTTCTAAAATTAACCAAAAATTGCTAAAAAAATAATAAAATAAATAATTATCTAAAAATAATTATGAATTTTAGGTAATAATAAAAATATATTGCTAAAAATAAATACTAACCTATAATTAATTTAAGATAATACTAATATAAATAATTATTAATTTTAGATAATTATAAAAATAAATAACTATCTAAAACTTGCTAAGTGTTTTAGGTAAAAATTATTGATGATGAGCGATATGGTGCAACTCGGACATCGGGGTAGCGAGGTCGCCTAGTCGAGCTACAAGAAAAGGAGGTCCGAGTGTCCAAGGTGCTTTACTCGGTGGGGGCACTCCAATGATTAAGTCAGCGAACTAAAGGTTTTGAGAGAGTTGAATGTCGTGGGTCTCACGATGTGTGTCCGAGATACTCAGCCCGTCTGGTTTGGAGTTGGTTTCGTACCCAAAGATGGACTCTGCATAAGCTAATAAGGCTTATCCAAGTCTGTCTGAATCGGGCAAGGAGAAGATGAACTCCGTTGACATGGTGCCATGATCCCGAGGAGATTGGAGATAGTTGGTTTGCTTCTAAATAGAGGTTACGTGGCATCTCAGCAGATCGGTGCATATAGTTGAGCTATTCAAGCCTTGGTCTAGTTGGGTGACCTGGGGTGCGCGAGGTAGCTGGTATCGCTAAGGTCACCAAGGTTGTTGAGGTGTCACCTCATCGTTCTGTCACTCCATGTGTCACCGCATCATTTGATAGACCAAATTATCCCTCATCAATTGCCCCCCACTCTCAAAACCATCGTGGTCAACTTTGTTAGACAGTTTTGTATGCCCTTAGCTTCAATCAAAACTGATGTACTTTATGAGTTTATTGTAAATGAATAAAAGTGCATATTTGATTCATGTTCCCTTGGTATGTTTCTGTGTAATACCCTTAAACTGGACACTTATTGAGACTCGTGTTAGTTTAGAATGTTCACAGCCAGTGGGTCGGTCTGGGGAGACCTATCCTGACTCTTGCGAAGGACAGAGTTCTTGGGGAAGAACACTACTGATTCTGCTCCATCCTACACTGCGCCATCTTCAGTGGGAGCAGTCTTTGGATCTTTCCTTGGGCGTGAACACCTTCGTTGGGAGATAGTACTTCTCTGTATCGGGTATTATTCTCTCCCATTCCTTTTGGTTCAGATCCGGTTCAGTTTAAGGTTCAAGATTTATCCTTGAAAATATGATTTTCTAAATAGGGAATGTGATTCCCAGTTGAAGGGAGAAAATTTTTTTGAAATTCGCCCCTTATTCTGCAATCTTTGGGCATCCATGTGATGGATCACTCATCCCTTCAGTGGTATCAGAGCCTCAGGTTCTAATCTTGAACCATTCTGTTTCAGATCTGAACCTGCGCAATTAGGGAGAAGGCGTTCTACCCAATTTGCGCAGATTTGGTTTTTGGGAAATTTGTTCCCAAAACAAATGGGCAAATAATCTGAAATTAATTTTAAATAAATCTGATTATTATTTAGAATTAGTCTTTATAATTTTCTTGATTTATGGGTTGTTCGTACAAGAGGAGATCGAATTCTTGGTTTGCGCAGGGAACCTACGATTTTGCAGTTCTTGAATTATTTTGGGTCTGTAAATATTTTTTTTTTATTTTTTAGACTCAATTTATAGGTATTCAATCTGATGTAATTATTAATAGAAATAGGATTTCTATTTATTTTATTTTGGACCAAAGTTGGCGGCGCAGAAAAGGAGATTTTGCAGATAAGAGAAATGCAATCTGCGATTTGCAGTTTATGAAACTGCATTCTGTGATCTAACCTCTGTTTTGCAGGAAGGATTGTGTGAACAGCCCTGATTGACTGATTCTTGTTTTTCCTTTTATCAGTATTTAATTTCAGATTATTTTCTTGAATTAAGGATTTAATTAAAAATCAAAACCTAGACCCATTCGAACTAAGATTGGTTCAAAACTGTTTGAACCAATTCTAGGGTTTAATCAAGGCTGAAAGTCAGCCCTAATTTCCCACTAATGGGCCTAAGGATTGATATTTAATTAAATGGTTAATTCGGCCCAACCTGTAAAGGCCCAGTTTTAAATAGTTAAAACTGCAAAAGCCCATTTTAAAGGATAAAACTATATGGGCCGAACTGGGTAACCCTAATTCAGCCCATATACCTAGATAATATTAATGGTTAATATTATGGAATTTTAACGGGCTTCCAACGGGCCTTACAGATAATTAATTGATTGGATCAATTTATCCCTGCATGTTATGTATGGATGTGTGATGTGCTACGTACATGGGTCATAAGTACTTGGCCCATGCTCATTCGACAGTGGCTCTTGTGCACACCATGGCTGAATGCACATCATTGCCATGGTGTCCCTTTTGGTCATTGGATGACTTCCCTCAGTGGTGGGCCCCACACATCATCAAGAGGTTGCTTGCGGAACCCTACCCGATTCAAGGCCCACCGAAATCTGGCTTTATGAAAGTCAGTGGGAGCCACTTTGGTTTGACCTAAATCAAACTAGGGCATAATTTTGTTCCCTCCAGCTAATATGAGTGCATGTGATAGGGAGATTCATATGATGAACTCTCTAAAGGCCTTCCATCATTAGCATGAGGATGGGTCCTTCAGTAATGAGGAAACGCACCAGAAAATGGGCTATCCATTTGCTGTTGGGCTTGTCTGAGTGTTTCATAAGATGATAGGGGCGTCATTGACCAATATGGGAGGGGCTTCACCAGAAAATGGGAACTCTCTCACGGTACCTTGGCGTTCACGAATATGATGGGTAAACACTCACTGGACAGAAAGGTTTACCTGAAAACGACTCTGAACCTTGTCTGATAGAGGCCAAAGGGAAAACTCATATGAGTGGATGTGATCCTTCACAGAAAGGTGGTGGGGTTATGCAGCTGAAACAGTTGGCTCCATGCACCCTATGTGATTTCTCACATTTCCAGAGACAACTTGTAGTCTCCGTCACTGAGAAAGGAGGGAAATCTCAGAGACGAATAAATGGAAATGGATCATAGATTAAAATCCATATCTATGAAATGAACATGAATCAAATTAGGTTGTGGACTGATGTTTGCTCTTTTATCAGAAAATGGCAAACGGATCTTTTGCAAAACTGCTTGATGACAACAAGTTGAAGGGCCCAAACTATGCTGACTGGTATAGGAACCTTATGCTGGTCCTAGCTTCTGAAAAGCTGGACAAAGTGGCAAAGAATCCTGCCCCGGAGCGTCTGGGTGATAGGGCTTCTGAGGCCCGAAAGAGAGACTATCAAGAATGGGAGGAGAAAAACTCCCTTGCTCGGTGTTACATCATTGCCTCCTTAAACAACCCGATACAGAGGCAGTTCGATCAGATCAAACTTGCCAAAGACATATTGGATAGTCTTAGGACAATGTATGAAGAGCAGAATTGTTCTACTCGACAAAAGGTCTTGAAACAGTTCATGACCGCACAAATGTCCAAGGGTCAACAAGTTCACGACCATTGTCTTCGGATGATGGGATACATCAACGAACTGGAGGCTCTTGGATCCGGGCTGGACCTTGCAACCCAGATAGATGCTATCCTTAACTCTTTGCCTCCTTCCTTTAATCCGTTCAACATGAACTATAACATGAACAAGCTGAATGTCAGCTTACAAGAGCTTTGCAATATGTTGCAAAGAGCTGAAGAACTGATTAGAAAGGATGAGCCTGTAGCCATGCTTGTTGAAGCTGGCAAGACAGGCAAGAGAAAGAGGAAGGCAAAGAAGCCTCAGAAGAAAGCCACTAAGAGCAAGAAGCAGAAGAAAGACAAAGCATCGGATGCCTGTCACTACTGCAAGAAGACTGGCCACTGGAAAAGGAACTGTCCTGCCTACCTAGAATCCAAGAAAGGTAACTTTGAAACTTGTGTTATAGAAACCAATTTGTTGGTAGCTTCTGCATCCTGGTGTATTGACTCCGGGGCTTCAACTCATGCTTGTAACTCACTGCAGGGGTTCAAGGTAAGCAGAAGGCTGAGTGAAGGAGAAGTCACACTCTTCTTGGGGACTACTGCAACTATTGCAGCCGTGGCCATAGGAACCGTGGAATTAATTTTTAGAGAATGAACAATTGTACTGAAAGACTGTCTTCATGTGCAAAATTTAAGGAGAAATTTGATTTCTGTCTCAAAACTGTGTGCAGATGGTTATTCTGTCTTTTTTACTAATACGATTACTATTAAAAGAAACAACAGATTCATCGCATACGGGGAACTGGAGAACGGTCTCTATGTTCTACATCCTTTTCTAGAAACTAACATAACCGAAACTACATCGGCTGAAATCCCTAAGAAGAGAGTTTGTGATATAGTTAATCCCACGTGTATGTGGCATTATCGACTTGGCCACATCGGTGTTGACCGAATCACAAGGTTGGTAAAGGATGGTCCTTTGGATTTTTTAACTGTAGAAAATCTTCCCACTTGTGAGCCTTGCCTACAAGGCAAGATAACGAAACGGCCATTTAACGGTAAGCCTGAAAGATGTACGGGCACACTTGACCTAATACATACTGATGTATGTGCTCCCCTGAGTGTTAGGACATGAAATCAACACGTGTATTTCATCACCTTCACAGATGATTTTTCACGATACGGTTACGTGTACCTAATGAGACACAAGTCTGAATCCTTTGAAAAGTTCAAAAAGTTTAGACAAGAGGTCGAGAAACAGTTAGGGAGAGAAATTAAGGCCCTTCGATCAAATCGAGGTGGCGAGTATCTCTTTGACGAATTCAGAGACTACTTAAAGGACAATGGGATATTATCACAATTAGCTCCTCCTGATACACCACAACTTAACGGTGTTTCGGAGAGGAGGAATAGGACCTTATTGGATATGGTCCGGTCGCTTCTCATACACTCAGAGTTACCCACATCCTTTTGGGGTTACGCATTAGAGACTGCGATTTATGTGCTGAATCGGGTTCCAACCAAATTGGTTTCGAATACTCCATATGAACTTTGAACCGAAAAGAAACCAAGTGTCAGACACTTGAAGATTTGGGGTTGTCCAGCACACGTTATAAGAACGAGTGCAGACAAGTTGGAATCCAAGACCAGCCGTTGCCTATTTGTAGGCTACCCAAAAGGCTCTGTAGGTTACCTATTCTATGACCCAAGTGAGCAGAAAGTGTTTTGCAGTCGTAATGCGCAATTCTTGAAAACCGACTATATCCTGGACACCCATCATCAGGAAGTTGTTCTTGATGAGGAGAGCTCAGGAGCAGTGGGAGATGTCCCACAAGTTCCAGGTAGTGACCAACCTAGAAGATCCACTCGGGTATCTAGGCCACCAGTCTGTTATGGTTATGACCAGGATAGTTACCTGGTGGAAACCTTGACTAGTGAGGAGGATCCCGTGACTTACGCGGAAGCTATGTTGGACATAGATTCCCAGAAGTGGGTGGAGGCCATGAGAGCAGAGATGGACTCAATGGAGACCAATGGAATCTGGACTCTAATAGATCCTCCCTCCGGGGCAAAAGCAATCGATTGCAAATGGATTTACAAGAGGAAGAAGGGCCCCGATGGTAGGGTTGAGACCTTCAAAGCTCGTCTGGTGGCGAAAGGGTACACTCAGAAAGAGGGCATCAATTATGAGGAAACCTTTTCGCCTGTGGCCATGCTTAAATCCATTAAGATCCTACTAGCTGTAGCAGCATACCATGATTATGAGATTTGGCAGATGGAAACCTTGACTATCCAGGTAGTGACCAACCTAGAAGATCCACTCGGGTATCCAGGCCACCAGTTCGTTATGGTTATGACCAGGATAGTTACCTGGTGGAAACCTTGACTAGTGAGGAGGATCCCGTGACTTACACGGAAGCTATGTTGGACATAGATTCCCAGAAGTGGGTGGAGTCCATGAGAGCAGAGATGGACTCAATGGAGACCAATGGAGTCTGGACTTTAGTAGATCCGCCCTCCGGGGTAAAAGCAATCGGTTGCAAATGGATTTACAAGAGGAAGAAGGGCCCCGATTGTAAGGTTGAGACCTTCAAGGCTCGTCTGGTGGCGAAAGGGTACACTCAGAAAGAGGGCATCGATTATGAGGAAACCTTTTTGCCTGTGGCCATGCTTAAATCCATTAGGATTCTGCTAGCTGTAGCAGCATACCATGATTATGAGATTTGGCAAATGGATGTCAAAACTGCATTCCTGAATGGAGATCTTACTGAAGATATCTATATGCAGCAACCGCAAGGTTTCTTTGCTCCAGGTCAGGAAAACATGGTATGTAAACTCAATAGATCCATTTATGGACTTAAGCAAGCTTCTAGAAGTTGGAACATCCGTTTTGACTTTGCCGTCAAATCGTTTGACTTCGAGCAGAATCCGGATGAACCCTGTGTCTACAGGAAGTACAGTGGAGATAAGGTTACTTTCTTGGTTCTGTATGTAGATGACATTCTACTCATTGGGAATGATGTAGGTATGTTAACTACAGTGAAAGTGTGGTTATCACAACAATTCTCCATGAAAGATCTTGGAGAAGCCTCCTATATACTGTGTCTTCGACTCTATAGAGATAGATCGAAGCGGATAATAGGATTATCCCAATCTGCTTATATTGACAAAATAGTCAAGAGATACAGCATGGAAAACTCCAAGAAAGGAAATGTTCCTTTCAGGCACGGAGTCACTCTCTCCAAGAAGATGTCTCCCAAGACTTCTGAGGAGATTGATGGCATGAAAGACGTTCCCTATGCCTTTGTCGTAGGGAGCATCATGTATGCCATGCTGTGCACTCGTCCTGACATAGCTCAGGCAGTGAGTGTAGTAAGCAAATTTCAGGCCAACCCAGGGCAGGAGCATTGGACTGCTGTGAAAAATATACTTAAGTACTTTCGAAGGACAAAAGAGTTTTGTCTAGTATTCGACGGTAGCTCACTGCAGAAGCAAGGGTATATAGATGCCGATTTCCAATCAGACCCAGATGATAGAAAATCTACATCTGGATATGTTTTCACGATAGGATCGTGTGCTGTTTGTTGGAAAAGCAGCAAACAGGGGTCCACTGCAGACTCCACGACCGAGGCCGAGTACATTGCCGCAAGTGAGGCTGCCAAAGAAGCCGTATGGATGAAGAAGTTCATTCATGAGTTGGGAGTAGTTCCGTCTGACACATCACCCATCCCATTGTTGTGTGACAACAATGGAGCCATTGCTCAAGCTAAGGAGCCACGAGCCCACTCGAAGTCGAAGCACATCGAGAGGAAGTACCATGTACTGCGGGAGATTGTTGGTAGAGGGGACGTCCTGATTCAGAAGGTAGCATCAGCGGATAATGTAGTAGACCCATTGACAAAGCCACTATCATAGAAAGTGTTTGAGAAACACGTGGAAAGCATGGGACTCCGACTATGTGATTCCCAGTTGAAGGGAGAAAAAAAAATTTTGAAATTCGCCCCTTATTCCGCAATCTTTGGGCGTCCATGTGATGGATCACTCATCCCTTCAAACTTGGGGCATGAGTATCAACGACCCTAGGAGATTTGGTCTGGACTTTGACTCAACCGTGATTCAACCAACGGTTTAGATCTAGTCAACTCAATTGGTTTGACCTTAGGGGTGAGGTTGCATCTTGTGTATGCATGGATGTCATGCGAGCATTAAGCTCCGTAGACATAAAAAACATGCTCAATTGTTTTCGCCTTGGAATACAAATAGTTGCACCCCTGAGGATCATCCATTGCTCGGCTTAAACGGATATAAGTAGGGCCCTTGGGGACCCATTTCTTTCATCTCAATTGAGTTCTTGTGCAAATTGAGGTTGTGAAGCATGGTGTTGTCGGAGTTTTCAATCAGGTCAGCGAGGTCGGTCACTTCTTTCCTTAGGTGAGGCATCTTCCCTTGCCTTTTCCATTATATCTAGTGGTGAGTTTTGAGAGGAGAGAGGGCAGCCCAATCGGGTCAAGGAGGGGTCCTCAGTCCAGGACCGGTGAGGTTCCCATAAAGGGGCTTCATCTTCCCGTCAGCCATCTAAGGCCAAGGTACTATACCACTTCAGTCCCATTGAACTTTATGCTAATGAGGTTTACAGACTCGCAGCTCGGTATAGGATCCCTGACTACTTCAGCTACTCCCTTCCTATTGGGGCGTTCCCCTAGGAGCATGAGGAGAACGAAGACGTCGTCTCCAAGGAGGCTTTAAAGGTAAGTCTCCAGTTTCCTCGCCATCCATTTGTCCCCGAGGTCCTAAAGTATTACAATATTATCCTCTGTCAGCTAAAACACAACCCTACCAACACCTTGGGTAGGGATAGTTAATATTTGTCTTTTCGACCTGGGTACAAGCTTTTACATGGATTCCCTTCCAAAGTGATGGCCTGGATGGCTGTTCTCGACGTCCTGGAGAGAGGGGGTGACAGACTCCGACGATGAAACCTTAAGCGAGTAGGTGTAGGCCAGAGTGTGGAACCTTGTGGACCACCAGTCGATGTTGAGTGAGTTCTTGGCCGAGGAGAAGCTTATCTAGGTTGGGCTAAGTCCTCCGAGTAGGTCATCGTCTTAGGCTCGGGCATTCCCTTTCTTTACTTTATTTTAGTTTGACTAACTCTTAGGCTTCTTGTGTAGGAGACATGTCTAGCATACCAACCATCGGGTTGCTTCAAAACATGAGGAGGAAGAAGAGAAAGGTAGCCAACGAGGAAGCACTTCAGGTATTGGCTCCCAAACCTACAATGCTGAGTGCTTTCGAGGCGGCCTCGATGGTGAACTTGGTTAGAGAAGATCAGCTAGAGAGGACCTCACTAAAGACTGAGGCAGCCCAGACATCCAAGGCACGCCATCTACCACTCGGGGCTGTAGTGGCCAATAGTTCAGACATAGAGGGGTTCCTGAGGGGAGACATACCATCATGGATTTCCGAACCACCATGGTTAACAACAAGGAGGCCATCTTCCCCGAGGAGGTCGCTAAACTTTGTGAAGCACGTCCTAGCGAGCTCGGCGGCAAAATCATGCACTATCTCATGATGGTATGTTCCCAATCTCCTCGTCATGCTATTCCCAATCTGTGTTCCATACTTAGCTTCTGTTTACTTTTGTAGGCAAACACCTTGACTGACTCCCTGGTTGGGCAATTTGAAAGGCATCTAGCAAGGGCCGAATCTACTGAGGCGGCGGCGAGCAAGTACTAGTCTCGGGTTGAACGGGCTGTTTCATTCATTGGTGTCCTGAAGACCAACCTCGCTGACTTGATCTAGGTGGGGATAACAACCTCCATCCCATATGTTAGATTAAAGGGAGTCTCTCCATTTTCCATTTTAATTATAATTTGGTAGGCCCAAAGAACACTGGGCAGCTCGTTCACCCACAAAACCTTAGCTGAGGAAATCCGAGCTTTAAGTCCGTGGAGGATTACCCTATTCGTAATCTCGGCCTACCCATTTTCTTGGGGATGAGCTACCAAGGTGAAATTCTACTAGATCCCCATCTCGGCACACTAGCTCTAGAATTTGATGTCTTCTAACTGCTTCCCATTGTTCGATATCAACACTTTGGGGAGTCTTAACCTGCAAATGATGCTCTTCTAGAAAAAGTTTCGCACGTTCTGGGTTGTGATGGATATCTACAGCTCGACTTCCACCCACTTTGTAAAATAGTCAACCGTCATGACCAAGAGTGTTCTTTACCCAGTCATAGGTGGGAAGGGACTAAGGATGTCTATCTCCCACTAAGTGAACGACCATGGGCTGTTAAGGTACATCAGGCCTGCAATGGGCTAGTGTGGTAAGTTATCAATCCTTTGGCAATGATTACACCTCCAAACAAGCTCTATTGTGCCCACCTTTATCGTAGGCCAGTAATATATCCTTGCCCTATGCCCCCCAGGTGTCCTCCAGAGAGATCTTCATGGATCTTGCATAGCAACTACCTTGCCTTGGATGGACATAAGCAACGTAGGTAGGGAAGCATAAACAACCTACTATACAACTGCTCACCGATGATGACATAGTGAGCTGATTGCTGCTACACCCTTCGAGTTGTGTTGCGATCTACCGGTAGGCTCCTATAGCGCAAGTAGTCGATGAGCGGATCCATCTAGCTAGGCCCTACAACCAAAATAGAAGTGACCTCTTCTACCACCCTTTCTATACTAGGTCTTGGTAGGTCTTTGACATAAACTGTTCTCCTTGTAATTTCTATTACATTGGCCAGCTTTGAAAGCATGATGGCCTCAGTGTTTGTTGGATGTACCAGGAGTGGAAGTTGGGTAGGAGGTCTCTCACCTTGGCTAAATAGGCCGACATGGCAGGCTCCCAGGCCTCATACTGCCCATTCACCCAGTTCACTACCAATTGAGAGTCACTGCACACCACGAGGTGCTTTGCACTAACCTCCTTCGCTAATGATAGCCTAGCTATTAGTGCCTCGTACTCCACTTCATTATTTGATGCTCCAAATGCAAACCAGAGGGCGTACTTCAGCTTCACCTCAATAGGTCAATAAAGGATCAATCTAGCTCCGCTTCCACGCTGGTTGGACAAGCCAACCACATGGAGGATCCAAGGCTCCTTGTCCCAGGTCGGGTTGGGTTTCGCACTAGTAGATGCCTCCAAAGTGGTAGCAAGCTCAGTTGCTCTAGGGGTAGGCGTGCTGAACATGCACTCAGCGACAAAGTTAGCCAGGACCTATTCTTTAATTGTTGGGCACAGCTCAAACCGGATGTCATATTCGCTCAACTTGATGGTCCACCTCGTCAGTCTTCCCGAGACCTCGGGCTTTTGAAAAACTTACCTCAGATGTCAATCGGTTAGGACTACGACGGTATGGTATTGAAAGTAAGAGTGCGACTTCTGACCTACCAATACCAGGGAAAATGCCAACTTTTCTATATCGAGATACCTAGTCTCAGCGGCATGCAAGACTTTGCTTAAATAGTAGATAGGTCATTGCACCCTGTCCACTTCTCAAATCAGTATCGAGCTAACCACTTCATTACTCGCAGAGAGGTAATGTTCTACTTTATCTTGGGTTCTGGTCTGGTCAATAGGGGTGGTGAACTGAGGTACCTTTTGAGCTCATCAAACGCAAGCTGGCACTCCTTGGTCCACTCAAAATCTTGGTTTTTCTTTATAGCCTTAAGAAATGGAAGACACCGCCCAACCGACTTAAAACATAAACCGATTCAGGGTGGCTATTCGGCTTGTTAGTTTTTGAACTTCTTTAATTAACCTAGGTGGTTTCATATCTAAGGTTGCCTTGATTTTGTCTGGGTTGGCTTCAATGCCATGTCAGTGCACTATGTAACCGAGGAACTTGCCCAACGTAACCCTGGAGACACACTTGTTTGGGTTGAGCTTCATGTTATATTTTCTCAAAATTTTAAAAACACAATTCAGGTAAAAAATTATAGAATTAGAAAACTAAGTCTTTACTACCATGTCATCAACATATGCCTCTATTTTATTTCCAATTAAATTCGAGAAAATTTTGTTTACAATATGCTAGAAAGTTGCTCTATCATTTTTCAAGCCAAAGGACATTACTTTATAATAGTATAAGCTTAGTTCAGTTATAAACATAGTCTTTTCCTAGGTGGTTGGGTCCATTCGGGTCTGGTTATAACTGGAGTTTGCATCCATGAAGCTCAAAAACTAATGCCCTAAGGTCCTGTTTAGTAGGCGGTCAATCCTAGAGAGTAGGAAATTGTCCTTTGGTCAAGCTCTATTGAGGTCGGTGTAGTCAACACACATGCGCCCATTTGTCGTTGGCTCCTTTATGAGTATTGGGTTGGAAACTCAACTTGGGTATTGGACCTCTCTAAAAAAGTCTATTGCAAGAAGCTTCCTGACCTCCTCATCTACTATCCTCCACTGCTCCGGGGTGAGGTTCCTCTTCCTCTACTAGATTTGTTTGACTAAAGGGTCAAAATTCAACCTATGAGTTATGACAGAGGGGTCTATATCGGGCATTTCTACTGTCAACCAAGCAAAAATGTCTAAATTGTTAAGTAAAAAACTTACTAGCTCAGAGCGTAGTGGTTCTGTGAGGCGAGCTCTGATCTGCACTATTTTCTCGAGCTCGGTGTCTGAGGTTGGTACCAAGATGGGGTCCTCCATGGGGCGAGCTCATTTGTCAGTGTTCTTTAGGGGTGGTTCCAGGTTGACATCGTTGGCTAGGTTCCCTTTTCCCTTTAGCACATCCACATAGCACTTGTGAGACTCTAGTTGGTCACCTCACACCACCCCTACTCCATAGTTTATTGGGAACTTCATCGACAAGTAGTAGGTTGACACTATTGCGTAGAGTGCATGCAGGATAGGTCAACCCAAAATGGCTTTGTAGGGGGATGGGGTCGTGACCACTAGAAAGTCATGCTTGAAGCGGACTGAGTTTGGTGCCGAGGCTGTTGTCACTGGCACTCTGATTTGGCCTAGGGGCCGCACCACTTCTCCACTAAAGCTAATAAGGGAGACACCGACCGATTGCAAGACTTTCCTCTTGAGCTGCATCCACTCGAACACCTCTAGAAATATGATTTTGTTCAAGCTTCTAGAGTCAACTAGAATCTGCTTTACCTTGAAGTTGCTAATGATCAGTTTGACTATGAGGGCATCATCATGCGGATATTGGATTCCACGAGTGTCATCCTTGGTGAAGTACATTACCTCCTCCACATGGTGGTGCTTTGGTGGGTTCTTGTCCTTGTGCTTGAACTCCTAGACCAAGTTTTTCCCTGCTACTATACTACACCTTGCCATGATGGATTTGCTCGTGATCATGTTGATAACTCCACGAATGGGACGCTCTGTTACTAGTGGATCCCGAGGTGGCTAGTCACTGCGGTGATCTGAACACGGGTTAAGGTTCAAGATCTATAGGCGCTCCAGGTTGAACCACTTGATGTAGTCCTAGAGCATCTCATCAGGTTGCTGGACCATATTCAAGAGGCAGGTCATTGACTTCGGGTATCTCTTCCTTGTGGCAAAATGTGTTGTGAACAGGTTGGTGAACTGGTTCCAACTCTTGGTGGGGCCTACAACCAGCCCTGAATACCACATCTGTGCTGTGCCCCAGAAAGTGGTCGGGAAGGCCATGCAAAGGCTCGCGTCATTCACCGCATGTAGTTGCATCCGGGCCTGGAAGTTGTCTAGGTGGGTGATTGGGTCAGTGGTCCCATTGTAGGACTCTAGGCTCGAGGCTTTAAAGTCCTTAGGTTGTGGGGCCATAAGGATCTCTGGTGCTAGTGGGGAGGTGTGAGTTGCTAGTTGTGCTACTGACAGAACAGTGACTTAGCTCACCTCCTCTTTCCTTCCTACGTCCTTGTTATTGTTGGTGGGAGCGAGGTGGCTTCTCCCTGTGTTGCGGCATGCACGTTGGCGACCCCTTCTCTTCGACACTCG
Source organism: Nelumbo lutea (assembly GCF_056320005.1). NCBI lineage: Eukaryota > Viridiplantae > Streptophyta > Magnoliopsida > Proteales > Nelumbonaceae > Nelumbo > Nelumbo lutea. Next base: position 33,401,370 of record NC_142691.1, read on the forward strand.
GTCGAGTTAGTTGCTTCAGTCCTTATTAGTGCATTTTCTTGGCTGAGCTCTTCGACTAGGACCTAGTTTTAGTCATCAGCACGACGAGGAGGATATGGAACCTAGTCCTGATTTTGGTCACCGGGTTGTTGGTTTTGGTGTTGGTTCTGGTTCTGGTTCATATGCTGCTGCTACTGTTGTTGGTTCTAGTTCATATGTCATTGTTGTTGTTGTTGTTGTTGTTGTTGTTGTTGTTGTTGTTGTTCGGCCATCGCGATGAAGCAATCCTCCCATGTTCTCATCTTTTGGTCTATCCCACGGACGAATTGCACCGACTTGTTGAACTAGCGTAGGTCAATCCCAATAGGAACCACTAGAGGCTCAACTAGAGGGAGAGGCGTGTTAACATTGGGTGGTTGTACATTGGGATTTTGAATGATTGGAATGCCTGGAAAAGTTAGAGGTACAGTAAACTGCTTGATGGTCACAAAGGAGATCTCGGGATTTATTGCCCCCTGTGGCTTGGTTGTTGTTGTTGGCGGGTTGGTTGCTTGAGGTTTTAATCGGGCTAGTAGTAGTGAAGTGAGGTGATAACTTGGCTTTTATAGCGTTTCCCACAGATGACACCAATTGATGATGTGCGATCTGGTGCAAGAAAAGGAGGTCAGAGTGTTCGGGGTGCTTTACCCGGTGTGGGCACTTCAATGCTTAAGTTAGCGAACCGGAGGTTTTTGAGAGAGTTGAAAGCAAGATTGCTAGAGTATTGAGAGAGTTGAATCACACGTACCTTGTGAGGTTGGAGGCGAGGCCTTTATATAGGTGAGCTATCATGGGCCTCACGATGCATGTCCAAGATCCTTGGCCCATTTGGTCCGAAGTTGGTTTTGTTCCCAAAGGGACTCCACATAAGATGATAAGGCTTATCCAGGTTCATCCTACTCGATTGAGGAGAAGATGAACTCTGTTGACATGATGTCGTGATCCCAATGAGATCGGAGACGGTTGGCTTACTTCTAAGGCAATCTGCTCAAGTCTAACATGACAATGGGGATGTAGAGGAAGTATTCTTGTAAGGCAATCTGCTCAAGTCTAACTTGTGACGTGCATAAGGTCGAAGATAGGGATAACAAGCACATCCGAATGTGCAAAGTAAGGAGTAATTAGGATGGTGTCATACCACACAAAGCTGTACTCGGTAAACAATTGATCATGTAAACAACTGTAGAGACTGCATCAGCCCACAAATTCTGAGGCAAACAAGACTTGGCCAAAAGTTCTAATGCAGACTCAATAACATGACAGTGGCATCTCTCTACCACACCATTCTGTTCATGAGTATGGAAACAAATCTTTGGATGAATTATGCCTTGAGAGTCAAGATAAATAGATAGAGATCAAAACTCTCCACCCCAATCAGTTTGCATCATCTTGATCTTAATAGAGAACAACATCTCAACATGCCGTTGGAAAGAGATAAACACATTCATCACATCAGACTTTTGAGTGATAGGATAAGCCCATGAAAATTTTCTATAATCATCAATGAATATAACATAATATTGAAAACCTTGAGTAGAAAGCACTGGTGTCACAAGTGACCACTTTTTCATGCCATCAAGTGCCATTACCATGCCCACAACATGCCATCCGAGTGTCCAAGTGTGTGTCTTGGGTGGGGTATTGCATGTATTTTGTATAGGGGATGGCTAATGGCACTAATGTAATTCCATAGTATGATTTTTCCCTATTTTGATATTTCTTTATAACACTCCCCCAAAAACTTAATGTACTTTTTTATGGGGGTAGGCAGTCGAGTGAATCAAGAGCGTGTAAAGGTTAAGCATGAGATCCCCTCGACACTAAAATGTGTACTTGTGCTTGCCATCCATTAATGCAATACAAATAGCCTTTTGACTAATTCGTGTGCCATCTTGTTGCTTTTTCTTGTGTTGTTGCTTGTTGTTTAGGCTTACTCGTCACATTCGAGTGCCGCACGGGGCCCGAACGAATAGCCCCGTGACACTGGGGCAAGTCCCCAAACATTTGAATAAATTAACCCAAGAGGTTCATCAACTGAAACATGAGTAGAATTAAATGGCTGTTGATAGCTCTTGGCCATCTGACATGACTCGCAAATACAACTACTATTACTGCTAGAGTGCTACCAAATAGGTAAATTATATTGACTAACAATATTTTGAACTAACTTAAGAGAAGCATGACTCATGTGTTCATGCCAACCTTGTAGACTAGTCTTCTCACCAATAAGGGCTAAAACTTAGTTCAGCTTATTGAGTCCTACTCTTACTGCAACAACAGTTGGCATCTGATAGAGGCCCCCATAGTTACTGCTGTGGAGCAACACCTTCACCCATTTGTCCTTGATCAAGAAGTAATCCTTGTGAAATTCAAACACAACATCATTGTCTTTAGTAAATTTACTCACTGATAAAAGATTTTTGGTAATGTGAGGGACATTACAGATATTATTCATATTATGACCATTGAACTGAAAACGAGAAGATCCGATATGCTGTATAGGAAGAGAGTTACCATTGCCAACCTTGACTTGCTCATTACCCATATAATCAACCTTGCTTTGCATGTTGTTCATATTAGGGGTGAAGTGATGGGTGGCTCCAAATTTTGGATACCAATTCAGAAGTTCCAACATTATAAGCAGTTGGCTCTAAGGACTGATTATGTCGTGATTCACCATGATAAGCAAGATCGAAACGTCTCCTACACTGAAGAGCTCCATGGCCAGGCTTACTGCATACCTGACAAACAATCTTGGGTTGCTTGGACCCACGATCACCATGTGAATTTCCACTACCACGACTACAACCTCTGAAGTTGTATTGATTAGGTTGATTATTATATGAATGATTGTTTTTAGAGCTTGAATGAGCAACATTAGTAGCTGGTCCATCAACAAGTTGAGCATGTTGCTCAATCCATGCCTCATGATTTAGTAACAGACCCACAAGATCATTAAAACTCATGGTTTTAGCATCTGGTCCATTGGCAATTGCCATCACCAGTGGTTCATACTCATTGCTTAACCCATAGTATGTAAAGTATAAGATCAAAATTAGATATGGGCTCTAAAATTGCTAAGAGCTTATCAGATATGGCCTTTTCCTTTTGTATATAATCAGAAATAGAGAGTGAACCCTTTTTCAGTGTTTGCAATTGCCTTTTGAGCTGCAATATACGAGCTCTTGACTGAGTTGAAAATGAATGACTTAAAGCATTCCATACCTCTGCTGCTATTGAATAACATACCACTTGTGCAAGGATTATCAGTCAATGATGATACAAGCCAACTTAGGACTAGTTGATCTGCCTAGAACCAATTCTAGTAATCTGGGTTCAGCTTTTATTCTCTAGGATGCTCAAGATCTATAATCATTTTTGGTGGAGCTTCCTTTGTTCCATCAATGTACCTCATTAAATGATGAGTGCGGAGAACTGGAAGTATTTGTGCCTTCCAAAGTAGATAATTATCTCTTGTGAGCTTAATGGTGATATGATGGGAGATGTTAGTAAAATGAAAGGTTGGTAAAACTGCTGTTATGCCTGTAATAGTCATGGCTGGTTGATTTGAACTTGAAGCAGCGTTGGAGATGCTGATGGTTGTCTGTAGATCTAATACTATCTAATGGAAAACAATTGAGAGGAAAGAAAACCCAGTGAGTTCCGTGAGTTCTGGGTGCTACATTTATACTTGTACATGAAGAGTTTTACAAATACAGGGAACCAGAAAGATAAGGGAACAAAGGGAACATAGGATAAGAAAGTGTGACGGGATTGAGTTTAAAGTACAACTTTTTAACAACTGTGTATAGTTATCTTCAGATATCTAATCTTCTTAGAAGATGACATGGAATGTATATCCTCTATATATAGGGTGAAGGTAAACCCATACTAAACCTGACTTGTGTTTATTTTTCATTAGTTTAAAATTAAATCCAAATTAATTTTAAATTAATAATTTTTACTTTTATGAAATTTTATTTATTTAGTAAATTGTAATTTATGCGTAATTTAAGTTATGATATTATGCTAAGTTTATTATTGCTTAAAATTTTTAATAATGTTAGTATCCTCTAGGCCCCAAATTACTATGTTGATAAAGAGTAAAAGCTCGGCTCAAGCCTAGCCCGAGCTTGTATATGAAGGATAGGGCATTGCCTACTAAAACCCTCATAGGTACCCTGACCTTGTATATGATGTTCTAGCATATGAAGTTGGCTACATTTGTTGCTATAACTTTCTTAAGTGGTACTAATTCTTCCCATTTTGTAAAGTAATCTGTAGCTACTAGAATCTAGCAATATCCACAAGAAGGGGGTGTGATTTTTCCTATCAAGTCCATACGCTAAGTGTGGAAAGGCCATACTGTGATGATAAGATTGAGAGGTTGGGCAGGTTTATGTATCAATGGTGCATGGATTTGACACTGTTTGTAGCTTCAAACATGTGCCATGGTGTCATGTAGCATGGTAGGGCAATAGAATCCTAGCTTGATGATGTGGTCACATAGTGCTTGTTGGCCTTGGTGGGTGGCAAGCTCTTGGCTATGTGCTAAAGGTAATGCTTCTTCTTGGACCTCACCTCCTCCAAAGTACCCTAGAGGTTTACCTATGAAAGACCTCTTGAATTGTATTTGATCTACTAGGTGGTATCTCTTAGTTTTTCTTATTAAGGATGTCGCAACTTTGGCACTTGCGAGGAGGGGTCCTTCACTTAAGTAATCTCTATAGGGTTGTCTCCAATTTTCTTCTACTATGTTTAGGCATTCATGTCTATCCACCATTGGTAAACACTCTGCACAGTCTTCTTGTCTCTACTTAGCTTGTCTTTTCATTTCAAGCCAGTAATTACCCAATCTTTACAACTTCTTGTATAGGCTGGTCATCTGGTTTCCATAAACCTATCTATCTACTTCCTTTAGCACTCTTTTACTTTCTTTAAGACCCAAACATCTTGCTGATACTCTATCTACCATCATACAACTTGTTACCTAGGATTTGGAACTTAGTAAGGAAGTGATTATCTTCTATTGAAGTTGTGGGGTTTGGCTTTTTTTTTTTTTTCTGCACTACCTTGTATCTCCAATCCTCCTCGGATATGTTGTTCGAGTATTCTATAAAATGGGATAGGGTTTCTAGGGTATATTGTACTCTTTTGTGGACTATCATTGTAGCTTTTGCCCCTTCAAACTATATCTACAAGCCTAGTGTTGCCAGTGTATCTACGAACCTATTCTTTGCTCCATTTATGTACTAGAAGGAGTTGGTTAAGTCCTACAAGAGTTGGTTGATCAGGGTCCTGTAAAGTAAGAGTGAGATCTCTTTCATCACCATATCTTTTGGCTCCATATGCAATTCTTTTAACTCCTATTTCCTGGGTTAGGAGTCCTAATGCAATTGTCTCATATTCCACAACATTATGCAATCCTAGGAACTATAGTTTGGAGGCTCTATCTATTTTCACACCTAGGGATGGCAGTTTTCCCCATTTTCCCGATCCTCATGGGATGGGGATGATTTTCCCCCTACAGGGACGGGGATGGGGAAATTTTCATTCCTGTTAGTGGGGATAGGGAGAGCACTCCCCATCCCATAGGGACCCCGATCTCCGTCCCATGGGATCCCTACTAATATATATGTATATATGTATGCATACCTTATATATGTATATATGTATGCATACATCTATATACTAATATTTTAAAAAATATGGTTGAATATGTTTCAATATTTTCTAATATGATTGTAAATTTTAATTATTTTATTTTTATTTTTTAAATAAAATAAAAAACAAAAACAAAATTGTTAACATTATAAAAAATCATAGGGAATGGGGATCCCGTGGGGACGGGGATGGGAATAACCTTGTCTCTTAGTGGGGATGGGGAGAGGCTCGCTGTCCCTGACCCACCCCATTGCCATTCCTATTCACACTGCCTAGGGATTGTAACACTACTCCTGCTCCTACTTCTAAGGTCATGGCTCCATAAAATAATAGGCTCTGTCCTGCTTCTATGAGTGGAACTACGGGTAGTTTTCTACATATATCTTCATTTATTCCTAGATTGTCTATGGTGGAGAACATTTCTAGAAGGTCCATGAGTTCCTAGGATTTTATTGCTTTAGGTGGTTTAACTTTATTGAAAATTCGCTGAGTTGCATCAACCATATTACTAATCATCCTAACAGGGTGGCCTCTCTACAAAATACTTTACTGGGTCATTTCTGCTTAGTAGGAAGGTCTCATGACCTGGTAAATAGTGTCTGAACTTTCAGGCCACAAATATTAAGGCTAAGCACTACTCCATTTTTTAGTAGTTCAACTCAGTTTCCCTTAGTACTCTGCTACCATAATATATTGGTTTGTTCTATTTGTTCCTCATTTTCTTAGGCCAGAAGGCAACATATGGCTTTAAGGTTGGCTATTATGTATACAAAGAATAGTTTTCCCTCTTTGGGTGGACTTATTGTCTAGGCATTGATCAAGGTGTCCTTTATTCTTGTGAAGGCTCTCTCATGCTCCTCATTCAACTCAAAGGCTTTATTATTCTTGGTCAATTTCATCAAAGTTTTAGCTACTAAGGCTAGTCCGGGAATGAATCTTCTAAGGTATGATGTCTTCCCAAGGAAAGTCTTTAATTACTTCTCTATGGTTGGTGCTAATATGTCTAAGATGCCTTAACTTTGGCCTCATCAGTGTGGATTCCTTTACTATCTACTCTACACCCCAAAAGCTTCTTTGTCTATATTCCAAATGCACACTTCAATGGATTCAACCTGAGGTTATACTCTTTACATTTAGTGAATATCCTCTAGCACTATTAGGTGGTCCTCCCTTTTTTGCCTGTGTAGCTATGCCATCTATATAACACTCAATCTCCTTATGGATCATATCGTAAAACATATAATAATAGCTCTCTAGTAGGTTGCTCTTGCATTATTCAATTCGAAAGGCATTACTTTATAGTAAAAGTGTTCTATGGGAGTCCTGAAGGTTGTGAGTGGTGCATCTATTGGATTCATGAGTATCTCATTCCCTATGGTGGAGTATAATAGTAGCTCTATGTTTGGAAAATTGTAACTCATCTTTGGGGCATGCCTTATTAAGGTCCCGAAAATCAATGCAAAACCTACAAGGTTTTGGTTGTTATTATATTAGAGAGGATTGTGTTCAGGATATGTTTAAAACCTGACTTATCCGTTCTTCTATGCTGGTACTATGTTGGTTAAACATCACAGATGTGCTATTGGCTTAATGAATCCTACTTTTAACAGCTTATCTATTTATTCTTTTATTTTGAGCATGATGTTAGGGTGAAACACTTGCGATGGTTGCTTTATTGGATGTGTTGTGGGTTCTATGTGCAAGGAGTGGGTTGCTAGCCAAGGTTGAGCCCTAGTATTTCATTGTACGACCAAACAAAAATGTCTTTAAACTCTTTTAATAGGTTAATTAGTTCTACCTTTGTGCTTTAGTTAAGTATGTGGAAATGAAAAGTAGTTCTTCTCCTCATCTGAATCGAAGATGCTAATTTCTTCTAGATTTTCCTAAAATACTTCTGTTGTCTCCCGAAATGTCCACAGGGCTAGTGGTTTCTCAGCCACGTACTCTATTGTCTCACTTGTGTCCTCATCTGCTAAGGTTGTTCTATTGTGCTCTCTAGTTGCATGCGTATTGTCATTGAATTTTGAGTACCATTTGTAAGACATTGTAGTAATATGCTTTATTCATAATGATATTTGTAGATACAATAAGTGCTTCTTGCATAGATTCAAAATATGACAAATAACTTTCTCATTTTGCATGAATTTTGACTATAGACATTTCTATGTAAAAAACCTATCATCTTTAATGAAATAAGTTGATGATAATAAAGGAATGGTAGAGATGAAAATTTTAGGGAACTAATTCTTGTGCATAAAGAGATGAAGATAACTTATGCCCACCGTGAAAGATACAATTTGTTCCCAAAAAAACTATACTTTGGGTGGGTGGGTGGAACTCGTAGGCTAGGAAGTTGGAGGTTAAGATAGTCACAAAGGCTTGCTCATGTAGCTCTTGCAATGAAATACTATCATGACCAAGATAGTTGTCTACTAGTAGAAGGTATCTCCTTCAGGGGTGACTATGTATCTTTACACACCCAATCTTTGTGACTCGTTACTTATGTGGACACTTTGTGATCAAATGGCTAGTAATCTTGAGAAGTTGGGCATTGTCCTCTTATACTATCTCTTTGTACATGACATCCTGAAGGTGTGCCTCAATAATTGCAAAAGGTGCCCTTAATCTTTTTATCCGCATAACCTTTTTGTAGTAGATGGCCTTGGCACATTGTGGTACATCGAGGGGACCAGCTATACGCGATGGATGAGCTATCTTTTCAACAATACATGGTACATGGTTTGGCCTATTGTAGGTACATAATGGCCACTGAGACCAACGAAGTATAGAGAGTGTCAAACCAACGCTACATGGACACTTGTGATGAATCTAGAACCCATCACACATTTGTAATGAGTTAATCATAGATCTACGATTGTGATGAACTCATACCCGGTATAGGTCATGATGAACTTCGGCTAGCACAAATCTATGATAAAGCTAAAACATGTGCGGGCTTGCGATGAACCCCAGACACTGGATTTCTGATGAACCAGAACACACCTAGAGTTGTGATGAACCCGACACCATTATAGAATCGCGGAATCACAATAGATCAAGAATAAATGTCGGTTACACGTGCATCTTTTAAGGCCTATTTTCTTTAATGGTTCACTTTTCAAGGTGTTGCATGGCCACTTTGGGCCTGAATATTGTATGACATGGGACCCACAAAGGTCTCATACAAGTTCATAAGGGTTAGGTCCCACCTTTGGTAGAGGTTAGGCTGAATTCACTGCTTAGGGGCATTGAACCCCTAACCTTATCAGCTTTGGCTGAGTTTGGGTTCAACATTTATACATAAATGATCAATAGATTCAGCCATTCATACAGTTGCAATCCAGTGTCAATAGTTTAGGTTTCCATCAGAGAGAGTGTAAATTCTAATATTCACTTTGTCTTACAAAGGGGTCAATTCTATCACTATGATCAGCCACTCGGGTAATTTCCTAAACTACCCCAACATCCCCAAGCATTTGATCTTTGATGGATATCACTGGTTGGCATATCAAAGATTGCTCAATTCAAAATCTAGTACAATATCATAATCAAGTCTGGGGTTAAGTACAAGTTTCCAGTTTTACCCCATTTATCTCTAAGGTCCATGGCATAAATAGAACTTGGTCTGTGTTTAGTGATTTTCTAAACACGCACTGGTTGTGCTTGGGGTTTAACCCTATTAGTTAAGACAAGTTATTCCACTTGTTTGGCAGTACACCAGTATTAGCCTTGTTAGGATAAATTCCCCAAGTCTATCCAATGGCTGAGAATATTCTAAACTAACACGAGTCTCATAAGTATCCAATTTAAGGACTAATTCCTAGAAACATACTAATAAGAACATTAAATAATAATGTACTTTATTCATTTAATGATAATGTTTATGTACATCAATCTTGTTAGAGTTAAGCTCATATGTTATCTAACAAGTCCCACTTGCATTTAAGCCCAATCAAGTATTTGCTTTAGTCTCATACTATCCATGTGTCATTCAAACACTTTATGTGTAAGTGGCTTAACTAATGGGTCTACCACTTTTTCCGTTGATGCTACTTTTAGAATTTGGATGCCTCCTCTACCAATAATCTCCTGTAGAATGTGATACTTCCTCTCGAGTTTTTGACTTTGAGTGGGCTCTCGGCTCCTTAGCTTGAGTGATAGATCATGTGTTGTCACACAATAGTGGAATAGGTGATTTTCTAGATAGCATCACTCTTAATTCCTGAATGAATTTCTTCATCACTGTTTCCTTGGCAGTTTCATTTGTGGTAATATATTCAACCTTGATCATTGAGTTTACTGTGAACCCTTCTTTATTATTTCTCCAACTAACTACACAGGATCCCAACATAAATATGTGTCTAAATGTAGACTTTTTACCATCTGGGTCAGATTGAAAGTTGGCATCTATATAACCGATCATCTATAGTGAACTGCCATTGAAGACAAGACAATAGTCTTTAGTTCTTCATAGGTATTTTAGCATATTCTTCATAGTTGTCCAATGATCTTGTCTTGGGTTAGATTGGCATCTTCTCACAACACTAACAGCCTTAGCAATGTTAGGCCAAGTGCACAACATAACATACATGACGCTTCCTATGGCAAAGACATAGAGAACTTTTCTTATGTTCTCTATGTCCTCAAGGGTCTTAAGTGACATTCATTTGGAGAGAGTGACTCCATATTTGAAAGGAATGAATCTCTTCTTGGAATCCTACATGTTAAATCTTTTGATAATCTTGTCAATGTAAGTAGATTGAAACAATCTAATTAACCTATTTGATCTATATCTATAGAATCAAAGTTCTAAGATATAAGAAGATTCTCCAAGATCTTTCATTGAGAATTGCTACGAAAGTCATACCTTCACCAGTGTTAACATTCCTACATCATTCCTTATGAGAAGAATATCATCTGAATGTAGAACTAAGAATGCAACATTGTCTTTCATTGTCTTTTTGTAAACACAGAGTTCATCAAGATTTTTCTTCAATCCGTATATGGATCTATTGAGCTTACACACCATGTATTCTTGACCCTTGGAAACAAAACATTACAGTTGTTGCATATAGATATTTTTCTGTAAGATCTCCATTTAGAAATGTAATTTTGACATCCATTTATCATATTTCATAATCATAGTGTGTAGCTATAGCCAATAGTATTGTAATGGACTTAAGCATGGCCGTAGGTGATAAGGTTTTCTCATAAATGACTCATTCTTTGTGAGTGTAACCTTTCATCACAAGTTGAACTTTGTAGGTCTGAACCTTTCCATTAGGGGTGGGTTTACCATAGTTTAGACTTTGTTGGTATTTATTGAGTCCATCTCGATTTTCATGGCATCTACTCACTTTAAGGAGTCTATGTCTAACATAGCTTCCATAAGTCTAGAGATCTTTCTCATTATTCATGGCTTCCATCAAGTAACATTATTGATTATAGCCAAAGTTTGGATACCCGAGTAGATTTTCTAGGTTGGGTATTGATATCTATAACTTACAGGTTATCTCCCACTGCCCTTAAGCCCTCCTCATCAAGAATAACTTCTTGATGATGATTGCTGAAGATTCAGTTCTCTTTTAAGAAGTGGACATTTTGACTAATAAAGATGTTTTGTTCTATTGGGTCATAAAAGAGATACCCAATAGTGTCCTTAGGGTAACCTACAAATAGGCAACGATTGGTTTTGGATTTCGATTTGTCTGTACTTGTATTTTCTATGTATGTTGGACAATCCCACACTTTAAAATGCCTAACACTTAGGGTCTATTAGGTTTGCATTCGGAGTCGGAATCAAAATCCTTTCGAATGGATGAAATAGCCTATTCCCATAGTTTGTTTGGTTAAGATAGGAATTGGAATGGGAATTGGAATCAACAAGAACGAGATTTCATTCCCAAGATAGGGGCAGGGAATGACCATTCCCTCAAACAGGGGAATGCCATGGGAATGGGATTCCAATTCTACCCAACTAAACAACTGGAATTGGAATAGCTCATTCCGATTTTGATTCCAAACCCCTATTCCTGAGAACCAAATAGGGCCTTAGTTTCTTTCCAATCCAGAGCTCATATGGAAATCTTAGGAACTGACTTAGTTGGAACCTATATGTATAAGGCCAAGTTGAACTTCTTTTAGGCTTACCTATAAATGACCTCTTTGTCATTTTGCCTTGAAGGAAAGATTTACAAGTTGGGGAATCTTCTGATATGAGAAAATCTAGAGAACTATCATGCACCAATTTTGTAATTCTTTTTATGTTTATGTGGCTAAGCTGATAATGCCACAGACATGTGGGAAGAACAATTTGTCATGTTCTTTCCATTGGGACGTGTTTCAAGGTTGTTTTGGTCCCATTTGTTTATAGAGAAAGATGGTGTACATAAAGATCATTATCAAGTTCTCTATAAGAAAGGAATTTGTTACTCAATTTAATTGTAATATTATTATTGAATAAAATAGAATAACCATCTTTACATTACTTAGAATCTGAAATCAAGTTTTTCCTAAGCTATGAACCATAAAAATAATCTTTCAAGGTAATTATCCATTTTCTAAAAACTTAATATACTAATCTTATAACAACAATTACAACAATTGTAGATGTACACATGTAGAGCATGATCTCATCATCTCTTAACCTTTTACATTCCTTGAACCCCTGAAAATTATTACATGCATGAGTAGAAGCCCAAAGTCAACACACTAGGGGGAAGAAGTAACCAGCATATTGGTTTCTATGACATGAGTTTTGAAAATATATTTTTTCTTCTTCTTAAAGGATCCTAAATATTGAGGATATATCCTCTTTTAGTGCTCAGTCTGTTTGTAGAAGTGACACTCATCTAATGACTTGTCTATTTTCTACTTCTTTGGTTTGCTAACCTTCTTCTGAGTCAACATCTTCCCTTATGTTTCTTCTTGCTAGATTTTTCTCCTTCAACAAGCATGGTTACTAGATTGTCCTTTCTGATCAGTTCCTTGACTCTTTGCAACATATTATTGAGTTCTTACAAGCTAGGTTTGAGCTTGTTCATGTTATAATTAAGGGAAAATTGATTAAAGGACATGGGTATGAAATTCAAGATGACATTAGTTTTTGTATCATCATCTAATTTGGATCCATGAGCCTCTAGTTCTTTTTTGAACCCTATTATCTTCATGACATGGTCTTGAATAGACTCATTCTTAGACATCCTAGTGGTCATCAATAGTTTGAGGACCTTTTATCTTGTAAAATGAATATGTTCATCATACATGGCCTTCAAGTTATCTAGAATTTCTTTACAAATTGTTATTTTTATCAAATTTTCTTTAAGTAGAATTGTCCAATGAGGGCGATGATGTAACAACAAGCAAGAGAGTTCTTCTCTTACCCTTCCTGATATTCCTTTTTAGCCTCAGCATCTCTTTCACCAGGATTTTTCGGTGCCTGTTTTGGTAGACGTTAGGCTGAATTCACTGCTTAGGTGCAGTGAACCCTGACCTAATTAGCTTGGGCTCAATTTGGGCCCAACATTTACGCATAAAAGATCTTTGGATTTAGTCACCTTATGAGGACTTAAGGATAATGAACTTATGTATGATAAAGTCCATAAGGTAATCAATCCTATAAAGGTCTCTTGCACCTAACCTCTCGGCCCATATTCATCAAAACACTATTCATTGGAAAGAACCTCTTCATTGACTATGAAATGCAATGTCACACTCTCTACTTGGAAGGATCCTGGGATTAAAGCTTTCTACAAACCTTTTTCATAAAATAGTAATATAATATATAAGTATACTTTGCAAATCAGATTTCAAATACAATTGAAATCCACTATCGGTAGTTTAGATTTTCATCAGAGAGTATAAACCATGATGTTCACTTTGTTTAACAAAGGGGTTGATCCTATCACTGTGATTACCAATTCAAGTAATTTATCAAGCTGCCCCAACATCCCCAGGTAGTTGACTCTTGATGGATCTCACTAGTTGGCATATCAAAGACAACTTAATCCAAAATCTAGTGTAGTATCATAATCAAGTTTGGGGTTAAGTGCAAGTTTCCAGTTTTGCCCATCTATCTCCAAGGTCTAGGGCATAATTGGAAATTAGTTTGCGTTCAATGCTTCTTTTAAACATGCACTAGCTATGCTTGGGGTTTAATCCTAGCAATTAAGGCAAGCTGCTCTACTAGTTTGGCAACACACCAATGTTAGCATTGTTTGGATAAACTCTCAAAATTTATCCAATGGTTGAAAATATTATAAACTAACACAAGTCTCATAAGTGTCCAATTTAAGGAATAATCTATAGAAACAAATCAATAGGAACATGAAACAATAATGTACTTTATTCATTTACTGATAAATATTTATATACATCAACATGATTGGAGGTAAGGGCATATAATGTCTAATAGAAGAAACACCAATTAAAGGTGAAGGAGGGTTCTTTCACAATGCAACTAAAATGCTCATTCACCTTGGATCCCAAGCATTTAGGGCAATGGAAAAGTTCAGGATGATATTATGTTTCAAATTAGTCAACACTATAGCCTACCCTTGAATCATGCTAGGAAAAGGACCAATAGAGGAAGGCATTTAGTTAGAGCTTGATTTATGTTTAAACTTGAATTATCTCTCTTGAATATTACTTATATCCATCTTGTTTGATTATGCTTGCATGGATTGTGAACAAAAGCACTAAATACTAACTTCTATATTTATGTTAAGTTAGGATTGATAAATGCATTATAAAAACTATTCATATTTAGTTGTTATTTCATTAATGTTAATATAAGAAATGCCAATAATTAGGTGAGGACCAATGTATGCATGTAGGTGTGGGTGAATGAAACTTTGGATAGCAAAACCTGAGAAACTATGGAAGATAGTTTTTCAAATGCCCATCGGCAAGATATATTTTAATACATTAGCATGTTTTCTCTAACCATTGGCTGATGGATGTATTGTTGTAACAAACGTGTGGTTGTTTTTTCAGCCATACCCCTCCAACTTCAATTGGGCGGATGATTATGACCTAGGAAACCATGAAGTGGAAACAAAAATTCAAACACCTATCATCGTAAAGCAACCCCATATAGTGAATAAGGCACAAACGGTTATAATTGGTGCATCTATTTGTTGCTCTTTAAGGATGTGTTTGATCATTGTAATGTTACTTATGATTATTTTCATGGCAGTGTCAAAGTAGAGAACATATTAAACACTTTAGATTGAATGATAATATAGTTAAAGTGGATTTTAATCCATGTGTTTTTGTACAATGATGCAAGTGTGACATTTTGGGCCACATGTATATTTCACATAGGTTTTATGTGATAGTGTTGGTGGGGCCTACACAACCCATTTTGCAGTTCTAAGGGTTGGTGGGCCCACATTAGTGTTTTTCATAAGTTTTATGTGTTAGTAGGGCCCACATACTTTTTTTTTGCTTTTTGGCTATTAGCGGACCCACATTTGTGTTTTTAATTTCCCTCTTCTTTTTAAATTTAAATTTAATTTATCTCATCTCTCTCTCATTAATATCAAGTTTAAATTTAAATTTAATTTATCTCTTCTCTCTCATTAATATAATTTTTAATTAAGTCTTAAAGTTTGTGACATCACTAAATGCTAATATAATTTAATTAAATGCTCATTTAAGTTACCTTTGATTACAGAATTTAATAATGTCATTAAATGTTATTTAACTGAAATAACTTGTTAAAAATCACAAATCAAATTTAATAAGTTTCGAACCCAAGTCACATGCTTATAACAATAATTAATTAACCCTTATGCCAGCATTAATTACTTATTAGAAAGACATGTTTTTTATACTTAAAGTAATCTTTCTTTCCTTGGTGGAAGTTTCCCGACAAATGCTATAAATTTGATTATTAATATTTATATAATAATAAGATGAAAACAAGTTATATTGATTTATTAAAAATTAAGGTATATATTAACTTGTATACATAATAAATATTATCTAATTCTATATATAATAAATATTAACTAATAAATGATTTCAAAAAAAATATTAACTAATAAATATTAGTATATATACAAACATTTTAGTTTTTCTATTATTTTTAATGGTTACTAATTATATCCTGATACTTTATATAAATCATTAAAGAATGGTTTTTATGTTTAAATAAATTAGTTATACTCACATGAAACTCATTTTTATTATTGTTCATATTTTTAAGGATTTTTTTTTGGATTTTCTAGTGTGTACATGCATATCTTGATTTTTCTTCTATATCTATATGTTTCCAAAGCGTATCTCGATACATCTCTTAAAATTATCTTTCCGATACACCTTGCATTTCCGATACTTTGAACCTTGGTTCTAGATGTTGGTGGCACCCACGCAACTTATTTCTATAGTCTTGGGTGTTGGTGGGCCCACATTAGTGTCTAACATTTGTGTTTAAACAAGTTCTAGGTGTTGAAGGGGCCCACACACATATTTTCTATTTTTTTTTCGGTGTTAGTGGGTCCACATTAGTGTTTTTACGGGTTCTAGGTGTTGGTAGGGCCCAAATAACCCATTTATGTAGTTTTGGAGGTTGGTGGACCCATATTAGTGTTTTTATTGGTTATGGGTGTTAATGGGGTCCGTAGAAAAAGAGGGGAGAAGCCAAAAACCCAAAAAAAAAAAACAAAAAAACAAAAAAACAAGGGGCTTGTAAATTTTTAAGAGGTATTGAAGGTTAAGTGCGATATAGACCTAGTGCGTTGTGATGGAGAGTGCAATGTGATAACAAAGTGTGGGAAAGGTAGATGGATATGACTTAGGTGCTATGAAGGCATTCTGAGATGAGATGCTGATGTTCTAAGGTGCGATGAGCAGGTACTAAGGTGCGTTGGGTATGTCTTGAGGTGCGATGGAGGCCTTATAAGGTGCAATGGAAGCTTTCTAACGGGTGATGGAGGCTTTTTAAGGTGTGATGGAGGCTTCCTAAGGTGCAATGGAGGCTCTTTAATGTGTGATAAAATCTTTCTAAGGTGCGATGGAGTTGAAGGGAGGTGTGATTTTGATGTTCTAGGCTGCGATGAGCTGAAGGGAGTTGCGATTTTGATGTTCTAGTTTGTGATTGAGATGAAAGGAGTTGCAATTTTGATGTTTTGGGTTACAATGAGCAAGTTTTGAGGTGAAATTTTGAAGTTTTGGGCTGTGATGAAGCTAAAGGGAGGTGCAATTTTGATGTTCTAGGCTACGGTGGAGTTAAAGGGAGCTATAATTTTGAACTTCTCAGTTCGATGGAGATGAAAAGAGCTATGATTTTAAATTTTGGGGTTACGATGGAGATGAAAGGAATTGTGATTTTGAACTTTTGGGTTGCGATGGAGATGAAAGGAGTTACAATTTTGAACTTCTAGGTTGCGATAATCATGAAAGGAGCTGCAATTTTGCTGGAGACACTATTCCATGGGAGATTTTGGATGCGATTTTGGTTGAGGTGGAGGCTTAGGATGCGATTTTGATTATAGGTGCAACAAGGTAAGGTGCACTGAGTTAGGTATTGCCAAGTTGTAATTTGAGTCTAAATTGGGGTCTACCACGCTGAGCCTTACTGAAATGTGATTTTAGACCACTGGGAGGGGATCTCACTATGGTAAAAAGTGTTGAAATACAATGTTGCCAAGTTGGGCAGGTCCTTCACGCCAAGCCTCTTTAAGTTGCAATTGTAATTCACATTTCAGTAACTTTTAAACTTTTCAAGTCTTAAAAGCATGCAACAAAAGGTGTGGAAATGGACCCAAACAACACCCCATAACAATCCTTATTACCTCCTTAGTGGAGTCGCTAGCTGTGAGCTCTAAGAAGCTCATGATTGGCTAAAAAAAAAAGAATTGCCACCCATTTTTTAGAGAAAATGGACTCTCATTTTCAGATTCAAAAATTTGATTTTATCTCTTTGATAGTCTTTGTTCTCTACAAAAAAGGCACATAACTAAGAGAATTTGGGTCTCAAAGATTGGGAGAGGGAAGGTGTTAGGCACCCCTCTCTCCAAGCTGATGTAGTAGCCTAATACGGGAGTTGTTTAGGCTTTATTTCTAATAAAAAACTAGAAATTATTATTGGAATTTCTGAAATTTGGAGAAACATGCTCTCAACTTCTCTTGAGACCGATTTTGAGGTGATGCTATCAAGTCTTAGGTACTAGTTTCCCCAAGACCCTTGCCTCTTGCTTTTATTCTCAATCTAGAAGAAGTTGAGAATAATGGTTTTCCAAAGTCTCATAACTTCAAGCAACCCAGAAAAAACAAACTCGAGATACAAATGGGTTCAAAGACTTACCTCTCGTGTGTAACCTTGTCAGCGATATTCTAGCAATCAAATTGCTAAAAATAGTGGTTGAGTTAGCTTAATAGAGGTTTGGTCTGGTTGACTTCTTGGAGGTTTTGTGCAAATTTCAGGTTTGAAACATAGTGGATGGATTTAGAGTTTTACAAAGGTATAGTTGGGAATGGGATTTCTAGAGAGGTTGGGGAATGCTTTTGAGGTCTCTCCTTTGTTTCTCCTTTCTTTAGATCTACCCTAGTGATGTAGCGCGATCCGGTCACTCCTAGCTGGCACTCATGTGGCTCCTGGAAGATGCCTGAGATGAAGAAGAAGAAGAATCATCGGGGGCTTACCAAGCGGGAACACTCTGATGCTTAAGTTAGTACTCTATAGGAGAAGCAAGGAGAAGACGAAGGCTAAGAGTGCAGATAATGCGCTATCACTATACTCGAGAGATTAGAAGTCTCAAGAAGAAGTTTCTCTTCTGCCCCGAGGGCTTTTATTGGGGCGTTCATGTTAGGTCGGGCATAACCGCCACAACCGTTACCTGCCAGGGCTGCGCAAGTGGCCGTTGTGATGTACTTCTCGCCCAGGTGAGTGACACGTCTCCAAAGTGGCAGACACGCCTCCACCTGTTAAGAGACATGGACGCAGACTGTTGAAATGACAGAGACTGTGCCATCAGTAAGGGACGTGGCACTGTCTGATCGGTACGGCCGGTCAGATAGAAGCTTCTTGAGAAGTGCTCACGCGACTCATTCACGAGCTACTTTGTAGCAAGCTCGGAATACTTCAAGATTACCCTTAATAGAAATGGTCCTTGGGATGACTTGTTTGCTTGGGAGCTTGGACAAGATAGTTCCCCTAGCTCACGAGCTAGATTTGCCTCGAAGTATCCTTTCAAAGGTAGCTCGGGGAACCCAGAGCTCGCATTGTGGCGAGCTCCTCCTTTTGTGAGCTACAATATAGCGAGCTGCTTTATGGGCCCGTCACTTGGTGTCACTAGGCTACAAAGCTGAGTTGTCGTTCATGCTGAGTCAATGTCCACGTGTCACCGTTTCATAGGTCGGGTCAAATCGTCCTCTATCACCTAGGTCTGCCCAAGGTCCTCCCTCTAGATGGAGTTGGGTTTATATTTATAGAGAAAAAGAGGGAAGAGTTCTAAAATTTATTAAATCAGAGAGCCTGGACATGAAGACAAAATTTTCACAAAAATGGGTAAAGATTTTTCAAAGAAAATGGTGCCCAATAAAACTTTCTTCTTTAGTAAAACATGTCAGTTTCATATTTGGGGCTTTCAATGACATTAAATGTAAATTTGACCCACTTACAAAAACTATTTTGTCTTTTCTTAATTTTAAGCGGGGGTATCTTTAGGTTTTTTGGCTTTTTGGGTCTATTAGGCTCAATTTCATTGGTCTAGATGTTTGAATAAGTGAAGAATGAGTTTGACATCAACTATCACCCTTTTGAGGTTTTAGATTGGGATAAATGATGTGGTGATTTAATTTAGTGCGTCGAAATGGTATATTTTTAGTTTAATGGTCGAATGGATGAATTAGGTAGTGAAATTTGATGTGCTGGGTTTTCTTGGGTCTCTGAACACAGTGGTGATGTTTGACTGGTTAAATAGGGTTGGGATGATAGAGATCTATAGTTGACAAGTTTAGATAAATAAGATTTGTTGAAATAAAATCTTTGCTTAATGAAGGGTTAAACGCGGGAATTTGCAGATGAAATATGGTAGGTAGACACTTTTGAATGTCCTGAATTTGATGGAAGTGATGGATCTTTGATCACAGGTGTAGATTTACAAATTTGGTTCAAATCATGGTCTTAGCTTATAGTTTATCAATCAACAAGAGGGCCCGAAATGAAATTTCCCTTTTTCAATGGTCAAATGGAGGAGTTTGGTCATGAAATTTGATGTATTGGGATTTTTTGAGTTTCTTAACATAGTGGTGACGTTTGATTGGTCAAATAAAGTTGGGATGATGGATGATAAATTTTAATCAACGAGGTTTCCTGAAATATGATTTAGGCTTAATGGTGGGTAAAATGGGAGAAATTTGAGTTGGAATTTGGTGGGTAGACACATATTAAGAAAGAAATGGTCAATCTTGGTAATCATTTAAGGCCATCAAAATGGGACCCTGGTGTTTTTATTGTTGATTATCATAGATTTGTGGCATGATTTGCTAGTTGATTGTATTGTAGTGATTTTCAAGTGATGGATGTGTTAGATTTGATTTTGGGGCTGTTAGAAAGGGAGTTGGCACAATGAACAGTGGATGTGTGACTAATTTATAGTTACTTAAGTTCGTAGGCCATATTTGATTGGGTGTCGAGAAGTTGATATCAAGGTTTTTATTTGTCCCATGAATTATCAAAAGAGGAAATTATAGCTTTGTAAAGTCTCAATTTGATTCGGTTGTGATTTTAAGTTTTGGGGTCTAAAAGGAGGGTATGAAGAGGTAAGGTGAAAGGACTGAGCAAAAATTGGGTTCTCACAATTAGAAAATAAAAAGATATTATTTTCTATTATTAGTAAATTAATAAATTAATTATCTTGAATTAACCAATTATTTATTTAACTATTTTTATCAGATAAAATACTTTTTTCTAGGGTGAATGTAGTGTTTGCATTTCATCTTAATCTCTTCTATCATCATATTGGATATTGGATTTTCCTGTGCATTGTACGACCCTTACTAGTAACTTTATAAGATGCCCTCTTAGGCTGCCATGTGTTTAAGTTAAAGAGATCAAAACACATAAAAAAGATAAATTAACAATAGTATTTTAGTATCATTTTTATTAAGTTTATATTATCAAAATTTTAAGTTTTAAGTAATTATTTAATTAAATAAATATAATTTTTAGTATAAACCAAATTATCCCAATTATTTAATTGGGATGGTTCTACAGCCAAGATTTTGTCTCAATTAATCATCGGTTTGAGATTGGGATCACCTTGTCCCAACCCAAACCCAACCTGTTCGACAGCCCTATCCTTCCCTAGAATTCATTATTTTCTAAAAAAAAAAGCATGTACTAACTTGTGTTTTTAGTCCTCACTCCTCAGGCATGGATTATTTGTTTAGCTGGCTCGGATCTAGCCTTTAGGTAATTTGGATTTGGGCCAAGTTTATCTTTAATCCTATTTTAATCTAAATTGGCCCAATTCTACACATATACATATATATCAAATTTCTATGTTCACTGATTAATCAATAAGAGCTTCTAGCCCAGAAAAAAAAAAAAACACACACACACACACACACTTAAATGCATCAAAAAATTCAGCGCCAACTGAGCCCGAATGAATCAAATCGGGCTTAAACCTCGGACTTAAATGAAGCTTGGCACTTACCTCTAATTCTTATGATTTAACCCGGATTAAATTGAGGCCCCGTTTGGTTCATGGGAATAAGGATTTGGGATCGGATTTAGAATGGATTATTCCGATTTTAATTGTTTGGTTGAATGGAATCAGAATTCCAATCCCATTTCTGTTAGAATGGCCATTCTTTCTCCCTCCTTTGCGAATGAAATCTCATTTCTACTTATTTCAATTTCCATTTTATTTTTATTTAAACTAAACAAACTATAAAAATAGATCATTCCGATTGTAATTCTAAAAATTTCGATTTTTAAATCCAACCCAATCCGCTCCATTTGTACCTGACTCTGTTGATTGGGCAGTTGCATTTCCAGAGAAGAGTAATGCAATGCCAGCGACAGACGACAGTTTTACTTTAAACTTTTTTGGGTTGTGTGTTAGGTGGTCCGACACAGACTCTCTGTTAGGGTGGTGATATCATTTTCCACAAGCCTCCCATTAGGCTTCTGACAACGAACCCACCTCTCTTCGGATTGACGAGCATAATGCGTGAACTGCACGTGGGCAATGATAAAAAGGTCTCTGCTTTAATTGGATAGAACAGTCTGTTTTGGTTTCTACTTTTATCACTTAGTACCTCCATTTACGATTTCACATCTCCACCCCACAGCATATCTCTGCCGTATATTGGAAATATCTCTATCGAGAGTGATATTATCATCGTGAGATATTCTCAATACGCGGCGGAGATGTGCTGTGGGGCGGCTCCTTGTGAGGCGGAGATGTGAACTGTTCATTTACCAGCATAATCGTATGGTTGGTGTCTGACAATTATGGAGGCATTTGACAAGGTAATGTTGCACCGTTGCACCTGTTTACCAGATCGCTCATGTTGGAGCAAACATCCTGATGCAGAATTGTGCTCAGCACCCGCCATTAAAGCACGGAGCCGTAGCAAATTAGCAATGCAAACAGGAATGTTGTTTAGGTTTTGTTGGCCGGTTTTAAGAATTTGAGCAACAGTGGTTACAGCAAATGTGAGCTTATTATTTATTTATTTGGTAAAATTTACATATCTGCAAAAATAATAACAAGAAAAATTAAAAAAGTATGAGAGAAGATGCAAGTCAAACCTTTCGTGTTCTTCCTTTTTTCTTTTCTCTCTCTCTCAAGCCTTTGAGATTGTTAATTGAAATTGGAACTTTTAAAGTCTCAATCTGGACCTCCAATCCACAATTATCCACAACACAGGATACTACAGCTGTACATTGAGAACATTTCCCATGTATAGAGTGATATGTCGGTAGGGTTCTGGTGGGTAGGAGATTTGAACACCTAAAAACTACTTTCCACAAAAGCATGTCATCCAAGGTATCACACTTTCTCGCTAGCTCCTTTTCTGACATTTTCCAAAAGGAAACTATTACTAATGTATTAAATATAGGGAAAATCTATGATGCGGAAAAGATATGGTATGGGAAAAGCTTTGACCAATCAAAGCCAGCATGTCACAAGTTTTTCAGATATAATGTCTTTCCAGTGTCATAGTTGAACCCATTAGTCAGACAAAACAAAACGTAATTCCAGACTTTTGATCTTGCTTAATTCTGTAACTACATTGAAGGTCTTTTTACATGCATGTTTCCATTTGTTTGCTACTACTATAAACAATTCATTAGCCATAAGAAGCACCATCAATAATCATAGATAATCACTTAGTCCTACTTAAAATAAGACCAATTAATGCAACTTTACCAATTAACTTTGGAAAGGGAACTCAAATGTTCCTTTCCTTTTAGGCCTGTTTGTTTTTTCAATAAGTTATTTATTTGGGTAAATGCAATTACTTAGGTAAGTTTTTCCTGTGAAACACTTACGGATAAGTGTTGGCAACTTACCCTCTATGTGAGAAATTTATTGACCCATCTATGAGATGTGATACCCAGGAAAATAAACTTTCCTTGGTCCCCACATAAAACTGAAAAAGAACATGGAATTCTTGGTCAATGGGAACCAAAATCCCATTGACCAACTTTCCCCCCTCTCAAAATCCAGAAAAAGAATGCTCCCTTAGTAGAAATTAACAATCTTATTATCATCTTGAAAACACTTATACTACAAATAAGAAAATACAAATCTTTGCACACCATGTTTGTTTGTACGAGCTTGTCAAAAACTTCCTCCATTGTTGATCGACCTTGCCCAGCTCTTTCGACCAATGCTGTATTCTTATGTTTCACCTCCTCTGGCATAATCGAATCTCATAAACCTTCTCTTCAGTGGGGAAGAAGAGCCTGTAGTTATTCTTAGAGGTTGTGCTCAGCTTCTTGTTTTCATTAAAAAAGGCAAACAAGCAAATGCTGATCTTCTTGTGGTCTCAGTGGCGTACCACCCCCAATGAATACCACCCTATGTGAGTGTCGGAAAATGGTTCACTTCGGCTGATTTGGAGTTCCCACCCATCACTTGAAAGAAGCGGAGGTGATGGGCCCTTAGGGAGCTGTGTTTTGAAATCTTTTGGCTTTGATAGTGACTCCAAACCCAAGAAACTGGATGAATCAGTCTAGGTAAGAGTCATAATGGGGGGGGGTCCTAAAACAAGCTTAAGCACGAAATTGTTTTGTCATTATTAGTTTATTTATTTATTTATTTACTATTATACTAGCGGAGGAGCCCCTGAAAAACATGATGGTAAGTGGCTTGTCAAAGGTAAATTGTTATATAGGAAAAAAATTTGTGAAAGGTAAATCTTTTAATTAAAAGTTTATTAAAAAAGGTCTATTTAAAATAAATAAGAATTTATGGATAATAATATATTTATTTTAATAAAATAAGTAAATAATCACATTCATCAAGCAATAGAGTGAAAGAGGGAGAGATGACTTTTGTCATTGTATTTTTTGTTTTATATAGTGGAATAATTGTAAATAGTTAAATACTAATTAATTTAATTTAGTGAATATATAAATTTAGTAAAATAAATGAGATAAATAGACAATCAAGTGAGAGAGTAAATATATATAAACATATACACGATTCTATGTCTTACTTTGCTAGCAATAATAATTTATTAGATTATTAAATTATTAACTAATTAAATAATTTAGTAAAATAAGTAAATAAATAAATAAAAATTTATGTATTATTAACACAAGATTGGTAAAGTCTATCTCAAATTATTTAATTAATTAATTTAGCATTGTTAATGGGTCGGGCTGAACTATTAGCCTACCAAACCCATGAACAAGCTTAGCCCAGTTCGTGGCCCAGCCTGACCTAAGACTTGGCCCATTGACCAGCTCGGCCTGTGGCACGACATGGGCTAAAATAAATTAAGATCTTTTTTTTTTTATTTTTTGTCTATTTTTTAATCTATGTTAAAAGTTTCATTTTTTTTTTCAAAATAAAAAAAAAAAACATGGCTTAGCTTAGTTAGTGGCCTGACCTGGCCTAAGACTTGGCCCGTGGACTAGCCCAGTCCATGGCATAGCACGGTCCTATGTGGGCTCGGACCATATATATATATACAATAATTATATAATACATTAATATATAATTTTATTATATTATTTCATTTTATTAGTGGCATCTTGTAAATAGTTAGCAATGACACCATTGTAAATAATTATATGTTTATTAATCAAGATATGATTCTTTTTTTTGTTTTATTCAATGGCATCATTGTAATTAATTAAATTTGTAATGGTAATGGTAAAAGCATGAAAAGGAAAAGATTATAAGATTTTATTTAGGTTATATAAAAAAACATTCCATTTGGCAAATGCATCCACCATGCAACCTTTTGCTTTTAGGTTATATATATAAATGTAAGTTTTTATTTCTATTTATGCTTTTTACTTTTTATTTTATATTTTATTATTTTTTAAAAAAGAAAAGCAAGAAGAAAAAGAAAGCCTAGTTAATTAAGGTGGGACCCACATGGGAAACTCCTGCGGTGAAAAGCATGAAGTAAGGCTATATATAACAAGTGAAATATTCAACAACATTGTTAAGCACAAGGTTTTAAGAACTAACTCGAAACTGGAACTGATGTGCGATCTGGTCGCTCCCTGTTGGAAGGCAGCTCAAGCGTCAGTCTAATGCGTGGCTGGTCGAATTGCAAGAAAATAGTATCAGAGGTCCCAAGGTACTTTACTCGGTGTGGGCACTTCGAAGCTTAAGTTAGCGAATTAGAGATTTTAGAGAGAGCTGAAAGCAATAACGCTAGTATTTGAGAGATAAATCACGCATACCTCACAAGGATGATGGTGGTCCCTTTATATAGGTGAGCTTCCGTAGTTTCTAGAAGAGTGCTATGTGGCACCTTGGCAGGTCAGGAAACGACAAGCTGCTCGGACCTCGGTTTTAGTTGAGGTACCCGAGGTGCCCGAGCTAACCTGGCCTATTGAGGTGTTGGAAAATGTTGAGATGTCATCTAATCAACAGGTCGCTCCACGTGTCCGCATGCTAATGGGTCATGCCAAATTACCCCTCATCAGGAACCATTCTAGCCACCAGTTTCTGAGTCGATGATTCGGATAAACAGCTCATTCCAACTTAAAAAAAAAAAGTTAAAATAAAAAACAGCCATTAACTGTTGAATGAGTCGAACGGGTCAATAATTCAATTGCCTAGGTCAGCAAGTCGCTGATCAAGTCAACGGTTTTCGGTCAATAACCAGGTTGAAGATGAAACGGAACTAGTTGCCTAAGCCGAACGGTCCAACCATCCGGGTCAGCGACGCTTCGGAAACACTAGTTAAAGAAGATAATACGGGAATTATATTGCTCACTCATCATCACGTAGATAGAAAAGGTAAACACATATAATGCTTAATATTAAACACATTAACTGAAATAAAAGCTACTTAATAGCAAACACACTGAATATTTAATAACAAATGCATTAACTGAAAAACAAAACTACTTTTTTTTTTTTTTTTATAGCAGAATCAAAGCTACTTAATATCTTAAGCCGGGAACCACTTGTTTGTAGAAATAATTTCTGAGTGAGATCTATCTAAGGAAGAATGGGGGGAGGAAGAACGTTTGAATCCAAAAATAAAGCATCGATCATAAAAAAAAAAAAAAAAAAGAAAGATAAGTGGGAAATTACTGAACTCACTGGGTTCATCAGTTTCTTTAGCTTATACATGAAAGTGTGAAATTCAAATTCGGTATCCTCTTCAGGTTATGATCAAACATTGAACAGAGAATACGAAATACCAATAGAAAATAAAAATAGTAGAACCCAACCCACTAGAGCATTTGCTACGAACAACTGCAGTTGTAGCCTTCGGATAAAAAAAAAAATGCTCTTACAAAATAAATGGGAATCAATAGAAGAATAAAACACGAGCTTCAAAGTTGAGAATGACGGTCCTGTAGTGCAAATAAGAAACAACACTGCAGAGTTCCTTTTAGCATGTAGTTTGTTCCAATGTTTTACAACATTCAATATGCTATGTGTCATGTACATATATATATTATATATAATCTATTTTACAATATTTAATATGCTTAAATATGATGAATGGATGGTAAGGGCTTATTTTTTAAAGCAAATGACTAGGGTTCAAGTCTTTTAATTTATATATATTTTTTAAATATGTGCCCGTATCACATTGTATTGGTGATTCGAATCGATATCCAATGATACTCATATGCACACATGTGATTTCTATTAAAATATGCAGTTAGGGTGATTCAAACATATATAGATTGATTAGTGCACTTAGTAGTTTAGCACCAAAGTCCTTAAATCACTAAGCCACTTAGTTTTCTATGACTAAAAATGAAATAAAATAATATTTATCAATTGTATTCTCTAATTGCAATCCCAATAAAATATACATATTTATATATAACAATTCCAACTAAAAATTAAAAAGACTAATATTTAAAATTAGTATTTTATAAAATAATGGAATAAATAATTTATCAAATTACATTTATATCAAGAAATTATTTGAATATCAAGAAATTAATACAAATAAAATATTAATAATAGAATAATAAATTTTAGTATTTAAAATTTATAAAATTTACATGGTTTGTATCTTAAATATTATAAATATTTATAATTATTAATTAATGTTTTAATTTACATTAAATAACAACATACTTATTATTTACAAAATTAAAAAATTATACAATATTCAAGAATATAATATTAAATTGAACCTATCAAACCTACTAATCTACATTTATATCAAAAAATGATTTTTAATTTTAAAATTATAAAAATAAAAGTATTAATAATGGAATAATGATAACTATGCATTTTGATGCCTTAAGTGCATCATTTTAGAGGTATTTTCAGCCTTAGAATAGTCAAATTATGCCATTTTCCTTGTTAAATTCAATGTTGTGACTTCTGAGGGTCTCTGTGCAAATTCTGTGGAAAACTAGGAAAATTACATGGCTGAAATGCAGTTTTTAAGAAACTGGTGTGAGGTCTAAATGAGAAGGGGTGTTTTTTGTGAAAAACTAAGAACAGGAGGGCGCTTCTTATCTGCTAAACCCAGTTTGGCGCCCCTCCTACTGTATTAGCATGCTCCCCTCTCCTTGGCAAACATTAGAGTGCTTTTTAACTTATTCTTTTCCTCCTTAGCAAACCCTAGCCGCTCCCAACTGTTTAATCTCCACCCTCCACTCTTTCTAATCTCCACCACTCATTCTATGGTACTCCCTTTGAAGTTTTTAAGCCCTAGGGTGCCACCTAACTGCTAATCCTCACCATTCATCCCCTAACCACTAGATCTCAGCCCTCCATTCCATATTCTATCACAACCATCCACTCTAGGGTGCCACTCACCTCTTTTAATCTCCACCTTTCAACCCTAGGTGCCTCAATCTCATCCATTCATTTCTAGGTGCCCAAATCTTATCCCTACATAATATTGGGTGCCCTCTCCTTTTCTTCTCAGCCTTAGGGTCAACTTAGAACCATCCTAACCCTTCATTAGAAACCCTAGGGGTGCCCAAATCTTTGCTAGAACCCAGCTTCTGCCCCCCCCCCCCTCTTTCTCTATAATCTCAGTTGTATCCACCATTCTCTATAAAAAGGACCCAAGAGCTCCTAAGAAAGGGTTTGATTCTGCCCCCAGGTAAGACAGAAGCTGATCTTGAGAAGTTCTCAAGAGTAGAGGAAGAAGAGGATGCCCAGGCAAGAGGAGAGGTTCCTGCTTGCAGTTCGCCTAAGCCACTACTGTCACATCTGAATTTGGATCCCAACCATTAGCTTTAGTTTTAATTTTTGTTCTTTTATTTCTAGTTCCATTATTTTTTTTTGCAATTTATTTTCATTCTGTTTGATCTTCATTTTCTTTTCTGTAGATCTAGAATTCGACCAAGTAAGATGGAAGGCCTAGTTCGAGAAGTTTGAGAGTTAAAGGGGAGATCCGAAGACTGCTACCTCTGATCGGATTATAGACATTTTAATTAGTATCTTTTGTTTATTTATTTCTGTATTCATTTAATTTTTTGCACTTTTAATTTCTGCAACGATCAAATTCTATCTTTTTTAGCTTAATTAATTAATTTTTATATTTCTACACTTCCCTCTTGTGTTCTCTTGTACGAATTTGAGTATGTATAAAATTTTCACTCTCTTCCCTGTGGATACGACTAGTTCTCATCATTTTACTACGTTTGTAATTGTTTGAGAATTACAAAATCCTTTATAAATATTAAACTAGTGTTCCAAAGTGATTAACGACACACTCCGGACACACCATGTTTTTGGCGTTGTTGCCAAGGAAGCACAGAGAAAAAATTTTATTTACTTTGTCCAGATTTGTTTCATTATTATTTTTTTTTATTTTCGTTTGATTACTTGATCTGTTATCTCAGTTTAATTCTCGTTTCTCTTCGATTTTGCAGGACATAATAGTGAAAGGTGGGGTACCGGAGTGTTGCGGGACTGTAGGACAGAAGGAAAGAGAAGAGAAATTGGATTTCATTTCAGGTGTAGTCGTCCCATTTTATTTTTTATTTTTTCATTTCTATTTAAAAACTCTTTTTTTGGTAGAGTAGTGATTTTTTATTTTTAATTAATTTTTTTCATCTGATTTATTTTTTTAGTATTATTTTTCTTTCTTTATTTTAATTTCTTATTCAAATTTTTGTCTTATTAGGTTTGTGTTTTTATTTTATTTCAGATAAAAAACAAAAAATAGTTTATTTTATTTTATTTTATTTATTGTTGCATAATTTTCTTTTGTTTATTTTATTTTTGGTTTGATTTTTAGAATATCAATTTTTCTTGTTAGAATTTATTTTGGTAGTAGTTAATTTCTTTTTTGGCATAATTATTTCTTTTATTTTCTGTTTGTTATAATTAGTTGTTGCATTATTTAATTCAGTTTTAGTTATTTAATTGAATAATTAATTGTCAAATAAGAAATTGTTCAAATTTTTGAATTTCAGTTTAAATTACAAATTTGAATTTAAATTTAATTTTTAATTCGAATCTGAATTGAAATTTAAATTTTGAATCTCCAATTTCAAAAAAAAATGATAAATAGTAAAAAAGTTAAAATAAAAAAATTAATATTTTAAAATTCTTGCATTTGCATTCCAACATTTAGGGTTTCATATTCTATAGCATGTATCATATAGGCTTATTTAATTGTTGAAATCATCTTGTTAGTTGTGAATGTGTTAGGTTTTCTTCTTTTTACTATTTTAATTATTCCTTTTGCTTAATTAGTTTGTTTTATTCTTTTATGTTATACTGCTGAATTGCATTTTAGAAATAATTGTTCATGCATTGTAATTAGTTGCATTTGTTTTGTTTATTTTGTTTTTCTGTTAATCCATTTCAGGGCATCCAACTTAAATAAGATAAGGTGGGGATTTCATCACCCTTCCTTGACCCAAAAATCACTACCCTTCACGTGCGGTTCACCCTAAACCCTAATTTAAAATTTGGATAGCAAGATCCTTTAGGGAAGCCTCACACTTGGTTCAAAGGTGTGTTGAATTTTAGGGAAACTTGTGATTACTTCCCATAACCGGCAGTTGGTGTCTAAGGAAAGAGGTTAAACGGCTACACCTAAGTGGGTTTTGTGGTTACTTAATTAGGTCATTGCAAGAGCAAGGGGAGCCTCCCACATCCCCAGCTCTTACCTGACTAACCAAAGGAAGTGGTATAATTCCAAATGAACCTAAGAGGATTCACATTGGTGGAACCACTAGTTTAGGAAACCCTAGGTCAGCCCTAGGTTGTGTGCTGATTTTCTTTCATTTTTTTTTAATTTTAAAAATTCAAATTTGAATTTAAATTTCAGGAACTTAAATTTTGAAATCTGAATTTGAATTTAAATTTCAAAAATATAATTTTCAAATTTAAAAAAAAAAGAGAAAATTAAAAAAAATTAAGAATTCAAATTTGAATTTAAATTTCAGGAATTTAAGTTTCAAAATCTAAATTGAATTTAAATTTCAAAATTCAAAAAAAAAAAAAGAAGAAAAAGGGTGGTTAAAACAAAATAAGATAAAATGAATTCAATGGCCGGAGTTTGTGGAACAAGAAACTACTTCCAACTTGATCCATAGATAGATTGGAACCATGTGTCTCGACAACTGGACAAGATTAATGGGGATGACCCAAAGACTTGACCAAGTCCTTGCTTGTCGTCAACAAAGTGGTCCATACCCAACCTTGTCATCCTATCCAACATGCTCTATCTGTGCAAGCTTGGCCCATCATGTTAGCTAGTGCCCTACGACGGGCCCATGTCAACTAGTCATTCACAACCAAGTACATGCGGCCAACAGATTTTTCCAACCCAATGCTAACCCATTCTTTCTCCCATATAATCCTGGGTGGGAAAATCAACCCAACTTCACCTATAAGGCCCAAGTCCAAAAAACCCCCATGCCAAACGTGCACTCTCAATTGTCTGAAGCTCAGACTCATTGGGAGTACAATAATTACCCTGGGACTCAACCGGCTCAACCATGTCAAACCAACACACAGTCCCAATAGTATCATCATCCATCTAACTCTACAACCTAGCAATTTCAGAGGCTACAAGTATAGAACCAATTCCAGCAGATGTACCCTAGGAATCAACCAGCTCAAGCTTATCAGGCTCACCCACAACCTCCTCGACCCGTACAGTAGATGATCAATTCATGCAGCTTCAGTAGCTGATCCTAAATCAGCAGTAGTCCATCGATAGATTAGAGAGCCAAATAGGAAAGCTGGCAAAAGCAAAGGCAAAGAGAGAAGTAGGGAAAATACCGAGTCAACTGGTTGTGAACCCTAAGAATCAGCCATCGAGTTTTCCTCCATAGTAGATTCAACCACCTCCTAAGGACCCTCAGCTTGAAAATACCAAGGCTATTACAACCTTAAGGAGCGAGAGGATTTTAGAGGACTCGTTTGAGAAAAAGAGAGTTAGTGAAGAAGAAAAGGAGCAGGAAGACCATAAGTTGGGGGAGGATGAAAAAGGAAAGGAAAATTTAGAAGAATAGCCTATAATGAACCAACCCGTAGTTCCCTTTCCAAGTGCACTCACAACCGGGCCGTTGCGAAAGAAGAAAGAGACTCACAACGAGGAGAGTAGGGAAGTCCATATTAACTTTCCTCTCCTCGACGTGATCCAACATATCCCGACCTATGCCAAGTTATTGAAAGAGCTATGTACTCAAATGATGGAGCCACGATCGGCCCCACAAAAAATGATCCTATTGGCAGATGTTAGTGCAACTCTCCTAAACCAATTTCCTCGATAAATGAAAGACCCTGGTGCTCCTCTCATAAGTTGTGTCATCTCTGGAATCACTTTCGGTTGGGCCCTATTGGATATTGGGCCAATGTAAATCTACTTCCTTCCTTTATTTATGACAGGTTTAGGATCAACGAGTTAAAACCTACCCCGATAATTCTGCAACTTGCTGATTGGTCAGTCAAGACTCTTCGAGATGTTATTGAGGATGTCATTGTTAGGGTAGAGGGTTGTCATTTCCCATTGAATTTTATCATCCTAGACATGACCCCAACTGAGGAATTGAACTATATCCTGATAATCTTAAGATGTCCATTCCTAGCAACAGCCAATACAAACATCACCTGAATCAAGAGAAATGAACATTTCATTAGGGGAGCAGAAAGTCTAGTTGAACGTTTTCAATGCCTCTAAGTATCCAAACCTAGGGAAAGATGAGTGCAAGGTGGATATAGTGGACGATCTTTTAGATGCCCTGCTTACCCCTTGGTTAGACCCAATCTAAACCCTGTTTGTCGTTGGAGAGTTTAGATGAAGAAAGTGTGTGAATGTGTCTGAATGAAGATGCTAAACTTAGCGCTGGTTGGAAGGGAACCCAACATAGTTTTTAATGTTTCTATTGTTAGTATTAGAGTTTTTCTTTTCTTGATTTGAGACTAGTTGGTAGACCTTGAACCCTTTAGGAAAACCTATTAATTGTTCCCTTTGGCCTAAGTCCTTTTTTCATTAGTCTAGTCATGCCATTGGGGACAATGACATTTAAGTTGGAGGGGTGAAGAAAGAGAAAAAAAAAATTTGAAAAGCTAAGCCTTTAAATGTGTAGAATTAAAATTTTACTGAAAAATTATAAAAAAAATTCCATTAAAAGAGATTCCCAAATAGAAAAAGTTGAGGAAACTAATAAAAGAAATTTTGAATTTTGTAGAAATTGGTAGCAAGTGATATGAGTCAAAATTGGTCTTATTTGAATATTGTTGAAACCGTTTAGAAACCGAAAAATACTTCCAAGTTTGCCTCTGCCAAGATAAGAAGAGAAAGATGGAGAAATTAGACAAAAAATTTTCAAATTGTTAGAAACAGTGGACTGCCCTGAACAATGTTGCAAAAAAAAAAAAAGGTCAATAGACACCCTAGACTTAGTTACTTGGTCTCTTCACCTAAGTTAAGTGTCGAGATTCGCGTCAAACGGGAAAAGGAGTGCCAAAGGCACTCACCTAACACTTAGTAACCGTGTCTCTTCACCTAAGGCAAGTGTCGAGATTCACGTCAAACGGTGGAAGGTAGCAATAAAAATAAGTATGTATATCAAGTTCAGTGGTAGAAATCCACTGTAAAAAATGTTAAGAAGAATACCCGTCTGATTTTCAAAAAGTCAATCTCAACTTACCAAGACAGTCCGCAAATGGAAGGGTAAATAAGATTTTTAAGCAAAGTTTCAATAATATTCAAAGTAAGATAGTTTTACCCCTAAAGCCCAATACCAATCTATACAGACTTTGAGAATGCTAGAATTAAGATGCTTGACTAATTCTGTCAGGGATGATCTTGGGATGGGAAGGATCTCTATGCTTAGTGTAATTTTAAGGCTGCATTGCTAAGGGACTAGCAATGGTTAAGTTGGGGGGTGTGATAACTCTGCATTTTGATGCCTTAAGGGCATCATTTCAGGGGTATTTTTGGCTTTAGAATAGTCAAAGTATGCCCTTTTCCCAGTTAAATTCAATGCTATGACATCTAAGGGTCTCTGTGCAAATTCTGTGGAAAACTGGGGAAATTACATGGCTGAAATGCATCTTTTGGGAAGCTGGTGTGAAGTCCAGCTTAGAGAGGGGGTGTTTTTATGAAAAACTGGGAACAGGAGGGCACCTCCTATCTGCTAAACCTAGTTTGGTGCCCCTTTTACTCTATTAGCATGCTCCCTTCTCCTTAGCAAACCCTAGGGCACCTTTTAACCTATTCTTTTCCTCCTTAGCAAACCTTAGCCGCTCCTACCTGTTTAATCTCCACCCTCCACTCTTTCTAATTTCCACCACTCATTCTAGGGTACTCTCTTTGAAGTTTTTAAACCCTAGGGTGCCACCTAACTGCTAATCCTCATCATTCAGACCCTAACCACTAGATCTCAGCCCTCCATTCCATCTTCTATCTCAGCCATCCACTCTAGGGTGCCACCCACCTCTTTTAATCTCCACCTTTCAACTCTAGGTGCCTTAATCTCCTCCATTCATTTATGGGCACCCAAATCTCAGCCCTACATAATATTGGACACCCTCTCATTTTCTTCTCTGCCTTAGGATCAACCCTGAACCATCTTAACCCTTCATTAGAAACCATATGGCGCCCATATCTTTGTTAGAACCCAGATGCCGCCCCCTCTTTCTCTTTAATCCAAGTTGTATCCACCCTTCTCTATAAAAAGGACCCAAGAGTTCTTGAGAAAGGGTTGGATTATGCCCCTAGGTAAGGCAAAAGATTGATCTTGAGAAGTTCGAGGTAGTGGAAGAGGAATATGCCCAAGCAAGAGGAGGGGTTCCTGCTTGTAGTTTGCCTAAGCCACTACTGCCACCTCTGGATTCGGATCCCAACCATTAGCTTTAGTTTTAATTTATGTTCTTTTATTTCCAATTCCGTTATTTTCTTTTTGCAATTTATTTTCATTATGTTTGATCTTCGTTTTATTTTTTGCAGATTTGGAATTTGGCCAAGTAAGACGGAAGGCCTAATTTGAGAAGTTAGAGGGTTAAAGGAGAGATCCAGAGACTTCTACCTCTGATCGGATTACAGACATTTTAATTAGTTTCTTTTGTTTATTTATTTCTGTAATCATTTATTTTTCTGCACTTTTAATTTTTGCAATGTTCTAATTCTATCTTTTTCAGTTTAATTAATTAATTTTTATATTTCTGCACTTCCCTCTTGTGTTCACTTGTCCGGATTTGAGTACGTATTAAACTGGTGTTCCGAAGTGATCAACGACACGCTCCGGACACACCAAATAATAATTTTAGTAATTAAAAATTATGAATTTGCATATGATATTTATCTTAGAAATTTTAATAGATTTGATATATTTTAAGTTGAGATTATATATTTTTATAAATTATTAAATGATATTTTAATTTACATTTAAGAATTTAATATTTGGTTGACATTTTTGTTAATGTAAAAAAAAATGAAAATCGTAAAATAGAAAATAATTAGTATAATAATTAAAATATAATAAGTGCATATGTTTTGTGTTTTGTACTTTTGATTAACGCATAATCAATAAAATGGTATGATATCTTGCATATCCTATTATATAAATTCTAATATATTTTTTCATGTACACCACTAAAATATACATTTTCTATATATTTATACATTATTTGTATTCATTTAATTTTAAATGTAGTAGTTTTAATGTAATTATGGAATTTATATACGTTTCCCTAGCCTATCCAAGCATTTTCATAATTTTCGTTTGTATCCATGCGTTTTCAAAGTATATCCATATCCATATCCCTATCCAACTTGTCTGATTTGATACCTGATACCGATACTTTAATCCTTGGTGGCAACTAATCAATTTATGAAAATAAGAGGTCATAGGTTCAAGCCTTGTTAAGCACATTTTAAAATTTCAATTATTTAAGGACTTAGGGGATTTTATGAAACCAGGACTGCTAAGTACTTAATTTTTAAAGAAAATGACTAAGGTTCAAATCCTTAAATTTACACTTTCTTTAAAATACATGTGTAAGGTGTACAATAAAGAGTCATTAATTAACCTAAGTAAAAAGCTGAATTAGTGGTAATTAATCAATATGTAAAAATAAGACGTCATGGGTTCAAGTCTTGTTAAACATGCTTTAAAACCTAGGTGGTTTCTTGAAACCAAGATGGGTTCATCATTTTTTTTGGTAAACTAGTTGGTTAGTTGGTTTTTACTAGGCTTTTAGCAAATACGGTAATTGGGGTGTGACTGAATTGTCTAGTGTCTTAGGCCACGATTCAACCGGTCTGGACCGGTTAGTTCAATCCGGTTTCCTAAACACTAGTTTGCTTGGGAACAATGGAATGAAAGCAAGTATACCAATCTTGAAAGCATAGTAGAATGACATTCTGGGGTGAAAAGTGTCGTCACTGTCAAAGGAAGTTGCCAAAATTGAGGTTGCAGTGGCGATGCTGGATTGTGTTGGGTGGTTTTAGTGATGGCATTAATTGAGCAAGGTCTTGATTGGTAGCATTGGTATCTCTAGTTTACTTGGTTCGAGTTCGGTAATGAGGTACATCATTTTCGTTGCTATAACTTGATAGAGATAGAGTAGAGGAGGTGGAGGGAGGAAAGAAGAAAAAGAGGAAAATAAAAGAGAAGAAAAAGAGGAGGGAGGAGATTACCAGTATTGTTGTGGAGACTGCAGTGGTGGTAGATGAAAGATGTCTATAGTGCTTTGTTCACTATTGACTTGGTAATTTTTACAATGGAGAGAAATAAGGGAAAGAAGAAGATAGGAAGAAAGAAAAATAAAGGAAGAAGAGGAGGAAGGTTGGTTATTATCATTGTTCGATGGCGACTGTGAAATCAAGGAAGAAGAAGAAGAATAAGAAGAAGAAGAAGAAGAAGAAAGATGACAGAGAGAGAGAGGGAGAGAGGAAGATTGTTGTTGCTACTCTCCGTTCCATTATTGGTAGCAAAGATGAACAATGTTCTTTCGTTGTTTAGTTTGAATGTGAAACTTTATGTTATTATTTATATTAGGGTATGAGTGAGGCATTTGATAATTGTTGGGCTTTTAGGGGCCATTTTGGTCATTTGGGGTTAATGGTGGTCAAACTGAGATTCCCATTAAAGGGGTAGGATTTTAAGGTGATGTATAAAGCGTGGAGATGGGCTTGAAGTTGGAAGGTGGTCTTGTGTGTACAGGCCAATGAGATTTGTTGAGAAAATCTTTTTAGTTGGAGGGGGGGGGGGGGGGATAAAGGTATTTTTGGAAAAAATGGATAAAAATTGATAGGGTGGGGTTTTTTGAGTTATCTTAATTGATTATTGGGTTTTATTAACTATGTCTAGATCAAGGAGATCCAGAGGGGGAATGAATCAGTCAATGAGAAGCCATGAAATAGAATCTTTGTCTAATAGAAGGACAAATGAAAGAATTTTGGTATGAAATTTACCTAGGTAGGGTTTTTGAGTGTCTTGAGTGAGTTGGCAAGGTTTGATTGGCTAAAATGTGTTTAGATAATGGAATATGAGGTATGGCTATTTTGTCTAATAAGAGGGTTTAAAATGAAATATTTACGTGATGGAAGGATAAATGAGGAAATTTTGAGATGAAATTTGATGGGTAGGTATTTTGGAATTTTTGGAGTTTAATGGAAATGTTTGATGGGTTTAGGCATGTTGGGATCATGGGAATCCAGACTGCAAGTGTTGTGGCCAATGATAGGGCTTGAAATGGAATCTTTGTATGATTGAGGGGTAAATGGGGGAATTTTGAGTTAAGATTTGGTGGGTAGGTATTTTGAGATGTTTAGACTTTAATGGTTATTCCTGATGGGTTTAACGATGTTAGGATCATGGGAATCTGGACTGTGAGTGTTTTAGTGAGTAAGAGGGTTCATAATAGAGCCTTTATATGATAGATGGATAAATGAGGGAATTTTGAGTTGAAATTTAGTGGGTATGTATTTTAGGATGTCTAGAATTTAATGGCAGTGCCTAATTGGTCTAGAGTTGGATCAAAGGGATGGATTTGGGACTTGAAGTTTTCAGCCAATGAGAAGGGTTAGCTAATGAGATGGCTAAACACATATTAAGCTGCATTGGGTTAGCTAATCTGGGATTTTGTAATGGAACATTGGATTATTTATGGGTCAAATGGGAGAATTTTGCCATGAAATTTTGTAGATTGGATGAGTACGGACTTTTGGGTTTAGTAGTAGAGTTTGATGTGATTATTGAGATGAGATTGGGCTGTTTTAAACTTTAAAGACATTGGCTAATCGAAATCACTAAAATAAAATCTTTAATTGATGAATGATGAAAATTTGGAGTTTGAGGCTAATATTTAATCTGAATTGGTATTTAAGGGTTCCTAATTGAATGAAAAAATATAATTTGATGAACTTAGTGTGGATAGGGCTCAATTAGGTATGCCAAATTAGTATTAAATAGATTCAATGGTGGATTTGGGGACTTTTGGGCTAAGATTTGGGCTCTTAAGGTCTTTTGGTGTTTTAAGGAGATTAAAATGGTTTAATTAGGGTGTTTGGGGTGTGAATTTGGGTTTAGACAAAGGACCGAGCAAAAATCAAGTATTGATCACTACCCCTCTTTGTTGTAAGGTAGAAGACTACAAAATAACAAAGACAAGAAACACACAAAGATTTTTGTAAGGGATGGAATAAAATAATAGAAAGGGGTGGAGAAACTGGGTTTACAAGTAACATTGATCATATGTGAAAGCTATTTAATTTTGGCAATAGTGACCCTTCCAACAGGTATTGACATAACTTGTGAAGGTTAAGACGTAAGAAAATATGAAATTTAAATCAATAATGTGCCATGTGGTGATTAAAACAATGATTAGGTCTTGGTTAATATTTTTGATGTGCCATAGGGTGAGAAAACTAATGATGTAGAAAACCATGTGTTGTTATGAAGTAGTAAAGCTAATGAGTTTGAGAAAAAGGATGTGTCATGAAGCAGATAAAACCATGCTATGCCATAAGGTGATAAAATCGATGGAATTCATTTTGTGCCATGAGGTGATGAAATCGGTGACTTTGGAAAAATGTGCTTTATCATGAGGTGATGAAATTGTGCAACGAAGTGAAAATTGTATCGAATGTGATGAAATTATGCCATGTAGTAGATAAATCAGTAATTTTTGAAAAAATGTCTTATGTTGTAAAACAATGAAACTTGTGCTTAGAGGCAATAAAATCTATGACATGTGGTGAAGAAAATGCACGGTGTTATGATGAAATTGATGAAACCCATGATGTGCTTGTGAGCAATGAAATCAATGATATGTGGTGTACTAGTGCAATAGAAAAATTCTTATGTTATGCAGCAACAGAGAATTATGATTTTTGATGTGCTAGAATGGCAAAAATTTCATGTGTTATGCAACGATGAAAACAATTATTGAGGATGTACCAATGTGGCAGAAAATTCAAGTGCTATGGAGTGGTGAAAATAGTGATCTATGATGTGCCCAGTGGCAAAAAATCTGTAACAATGAAACTATTGATTGATAGTGTACAAGTGTGATAGAGAATTTGCACAATGTAGTAGTGAAAGTAGCAATTGATGATGTGCTAGTGTGGAGGAAAGTCTATAACGATAAAGCTAGTATGGCAAAAAAATTGTGTTATGGTGGAAAATCTATAATGATAAAATGAGTGATCGATGATGTGCCAATGTGGTGAAAAATTTGTGCTATGAAGTGGTGAAATAGTGACTAATGATGTGCTCATGTGGTGAAAAATTCATATGTTGTGTTGTGATAAAAGCAGTGGTTGATGATGTGCTAGTGTTGTAGAATATTCGTGTGCAATGTAGTGACGAAAAATAGTGATTTTTGATGTGCTAATGTGGAAAAAATTATGTGATATGTAGTGATGAAAATAATGATTAATGATGTGATAGAGTTATAGAAAATTCATGTGCTATGGAGCGATGAAATAGGGATGGCAATTTTCCCCATCCCATCGGGTTTCTGACCTCTTCGACTCCATTAGGTTGGGGATGGGGAATGAAGTTCCCACCCCGTCCTAAACCTAATTATATATTAAATACTATTCACATTTTAAAATATTATTTATATTTTAACATTTTAAATTATTTTAAGTAAATTTTTTTTTTAGAAAACACCGTTAGTTAAAAATTTTAGGCATTTGGGTCCTTATAGGGAACCTATGTATGTTGGGGATCATGGATGGAGGACAATCTTTATCCTCGATGGGGATTGGGCTTGGGGAGGAGGATTTATTTTGAAATTAGGGTTAGGGACAAATAATATGATCCTCACTTTGAACCTATACCATTGCCATTCCTAGATAGAAAATCCATGTGTTATGTAGCAATGAAAACAATGATTTATGGTATATTAATGTGGCAAAAAATTCATTTATCATGTAGAGGTGAAAACAGTGGTTTTTGATGTACCAACGTGGCAGAAAATTCATATGCTATGTAGTAATGACAATAGTGATTCTTTATGTGTGTGTGACAGAAAATTCATGATGTACTTGTAAAGCATTAAACTGATCAAATCCGAGTGTTGTGAAAATTGATATAATTTATGATGTGCTTGTAAAGCATTTAACCTAATAAAATCCATGTACTATAAAATAACAAATTATCATTGAGTTCATGATGTGTGATGAGCAGAAATACTAGTGACCCATAATATGCGATGAAGCAACAAAGTTAATGGTGTAATTGAAAATTGTAATTCATGATGCATAATGCAGGGTTAAGATGATTGAGATAAAAACTTATAATGTATTATGCAATAATAGAGATAGGGAAGTGATCACAAAAGCACAAAAAAGATACAACCAACATGATAAGAATGATGGCAAGGCAAAACACACATTATGATAAAATGAAATAATGCAATGAAAAACACAATTAATATGTTGACTGTAGTTAATGCATGATGGGATAAATAAATTCAAGAATTACCATTACGATAGATAATGACTTATGTTAATTAATATTTCTCTTTTGATTACTTTATTTTTTGGATTTAATTCTCTATATATTCACATTAGAGTCTTTGTCGTTCCTTATATATATATATATATATATATAATATATATATATATATGGACCCACAATGAGTAACGAGGTTCCTTCTTAAAAGACCTTGCAATGAGTGGTTTGAGTTTCTCCTTTAAGGCACATCTATGTGCTCAATTTGGATGCCAACTAATAATTTTAAAGGGAGAGGAATCTAGAATTTTTCTTCTTATTTTATTATATAGTTTTTTAGGAGGCTATGGAATTAAGAGGAAGGATGTTATTAATACCAATTCAGAATAGAACAATTATGTCAAATGGGACCCATATTATGCTCTAGTAAGAGACAAAAAGTTCCCTCCCTGAGAGAGGTAATCATAATCCTAACAATCGCAGTACATTGGAAATACAAAAGTACCAATTAAAAGTTCACTTTGGGAAATACTTGAATCCTAGGGGCTGCCCTAGTCTTTGTTTGATGAGAAGGGTTGATTATGAAAGTGGTGCTCAATTGGAGAAGGTTTAAAATAGGAATTTAGGTCAATGTTAGGATCCAAAACGGAATCTTGGTTTGATGGAAGGGTAAATGGGGGAATCTTCAGTTAAAGCTTCGTGGGCAAGTTTTTTGGTGCATCAAGTGTTTAATGGTGTGGTCTAATTAGTTCAGATGTATTAAGATCAAGGGAATATGGGTTATACGGGTTTAGCCTAATATGAGGGCCTGAAAGGGAATCTTGGGCTGAAATTTTATGGGAAGGTATTTTAGGATGCTTGGGGGTCTAATGATAATGTTTGATCTGAGGGTTAAAGTGCAAATAAGGTTGGTTGGGGCCATCGTATTGGTATAGGACAGATTTAACTGTGGATTTGAAGGTTCTTGTGGCAAAATTTGGGCCATTTGGGTTTCTGGCATTTTGGAGGGATTGGAAGGGCTAGATCAGGTGTTTGGGGAAAACTGGAGGTTCAAAGTGGTCGGCCAAGGAAAAATCAGGTGCTAACATCTATCAATGCTAGAAAATGTTTAGCTGCACTAGGGAACGATCTAATTATGTTGAGAAAGGTTTAGCTATGCCGTTTAGAAAATTTTTGAAAATACGAACAACCACTAGACCTGGTTTAGCCATGTCAAACTTTATTTGTAAATCTACTAACAATGGTATCACCGCACTAGGTTCAGTTCATGGACTAAACCAAATTAGATTTGAAAGAAAGATCAAATCAGCATGAACTAGTCTACCCAATTTGACCTAGTCAATGTAATGTCTGAGAATTCGATTCTTAGTTTGGGGCCAATGATTTGAAATTTAATATTTATATTTTTCTAATATTATTTGGAATGGTTGTATGGTGAATTCTTGAATTCTTAGGCTAAAAGAGTGATGGATATTGAATTTTTTATTAGTGGCAAGTTTAATGCACACTATGCAATATTGATTTATTGGTTCGTAATTAATTCTCTTTATTTTATAGAAAAGATGTATTAAGGTTTTTCCTAATGTAAGCATTAGAAACTAGGGTTCTTTTGTTTACATTAGAAAACTCACTAGAGATTACAAAGAGTGATAGAGAAAGAGATTGATGTGGAGAAGAGCAGATCGATGGTTTCCTGCATTTTGTTTGGATTAAATTCAGACCATCACACTATCATCCCTAGTTGTTTTATTATGATATATTTCTGATTATTTGCTAATTTGATTGTAAATTATACCTGAGAGAATTTTTCATATCATAATATTTGTGAATTGATGCATATTTTGGGCACTAAACCCTATGACAATTTGGCCTAGTTCTGGTCCACCTTACATAAGTCAAACCTAGGTTATTTAGGGATTGTTAATAACCCCTTAGATCAATGATTAAGTAATCAATTTTAGTCCTAGGCCAAGGGTTTGATGGGCCATTGCATGAACCAATTCGGCCCACACTTGTGGGACCTAGTAAGGTTTAGATTAAAGCAAGATAAGCCCAATATTTCATCATGGATAACTATATGAGATGAATTACTTTTTGTAGTTGGGCTCATATAACAAGATATAAGTTTTATTAGATAATTGGGTCCATTATTGGGTTGATAGTGTATTGATTTGAATGGATCTAGGTTGTACAAGTTTTTAAGTAGATTCTTGGTCAATTATGTGTGATGTGCTATGTAAATGTGATTTGTACATGGGCCATGCAAAAACTTTATGATGACCATGGATCATAAATGATCTCCTCCTTAATAGGCCATTGTTTCCTCTCCAAAGAGAGAACCCATGAGAATCCTATCCCATTTAGGGCCCACTTAAATCTAGGGATAGATATAATTGTTCCCTCATCAATAATATAAGGGCTAGATGATAAGAAATATCATATGATGAGATCTCTAAAGGCTTTCTGTCATTAGCATGTAAATGAGATGAATTGGTGAGTAGAGATACACCATAAAATTGTGCTATTTGTTTCACTAAGATGGTCAACTGAATTGCTCCATTGGATGATAGGG
Source organism: Nelumbo lutea (assembly GCF_056320005.1). NCBI lineage: Eukaryota > Viridiplantae > Streptophyta > Magnoliopsida > Proteales > Nelumbonaceae > Nelumbo > Nelumbo lutea. The sequence continues at coordinate 33,444,647 of NC_142691.1, forward strand.
GAATCATAGACTAGTGGGAGGGGCATATCCTAAAACAAAAGACTCTTTTACAATACCTTGGGGTTCCTGATATGACAGGTCAACAACACTTATCAATTAAAAAGGGTTAATCTAAAATGGCTATGAATCTTGTCTAATGGATACAAAAAGGGAAGCTCATGAGACATGGGTGGATTCATGATCCTTTATAAAAAGTGATAGAGTTATGCAACTATAACAGTTGGCCCCACACTTGTGTGATTCCCACGATTTCAGAGACATGAATAATGTCTCCATCTCTAAGATAGGGAAATCCCAAAGGTGAACAAATGGAAATAGAACGAATATAAAAGCCCATTCAATGGTATATAACATGAAACAATAATAAAGTTGTGTACTAATTACTTGTGTAATTTGTTAGAAATAATACATGGACTATTTGCTAAGTTGTTAGATGATAACAAACTCAAAGGACCCAACTACATAGATTAGATTCACAATCTTAACCTAGTAGTGTTCAAGTATGAGATATTGGACAAAATTGATAATGAGAAGGCATCAAAACATCCTGGTAAAGAACTTTTGAAGTTAGAGATAGGGATATTAAGAATGGAAAGAGAAAAACTCTTGCCCGTTATTACATTATTGCCTCATTGGATAACTTTATACAAAGACAATTTGATAAAATAATTTTAAAGGCCATGTATGAGGAGCAAAGTCATTCTATCTAGCAAAAGATCCTCAAACTATTGATGACCATGTCCTCAAACATTTAATATATATGTATGGCTCAGGTTCAATATGAATCAGCTTGAGTAGATAGAACCGGTTTTAAGTGAATAATAATTGGAGCAATAGATCAGGAAATGGAACCAACCTACGATATCAGTTCTAGGAATCAAAGCTGGTTCAATCGGTTTGGATCCATTGGGTCGTAACCGACCCATTCATGGTCGGTCCATTTTATAGGTATGGAAATGGGATACTTACAATCATTGGACTTGGCCGAATTTTCTTGGTAAACTCAAAATGCCTGGTATCTTGATGATCAAAAACCAAACCACGACGAGTTTGCATGGTGAGTGTCATAAATTTGATTGATCATGACACGACCAGTCATCGGTGGCACTTTCACTCTTTTCCCTGAGAACTAGCTGGTTCATGACCATGTCAAGAAGACGATAGAGTTCATAAATGAACTTGAGTCTATTGACTCCAAATTAGATGATGATACAAAAACAGATGCCTTGCCCATGTCCTTTAACCAGTCTGTGTTCAACTATAAATGAACAAGCTAAAAGCTAGCTTATAAGAGTTCGACAATATGTTAGAAAGGGTTAGGGAACTGATTAGAAGGGCAAGCTAGTAACCATGCTTGTTGAAGGAGGAAAATCTAACAGAAAGAAACGTAAGGGCAAGAATAGGCCACAGAAGAAGGGTGACAAACTAAAGAAGTAAAAGATATATAAATCATCAAATAAGTGTCACTTTTACCGATGATTATTCTTGGTATAGCTACGTATACCTAATGAGACATAAGTTTCAATCTTTTGAAAAGTTCAAGGAATTCAGACATTAAGTCGAGAAATAGATGGGGAGACAAATAAAAACCCTTTGATTAGATCGAGAAGATGAATATCTCTCTAATGAATTTATTGACTGCCTAAAGGTTAATAGGATTATATCACAACTATCCCTTCTATTCAGAGTTACCCATATCCTTTTAAGGACACACATTAAAGACTACAATTTACATGTTGAATCAGGTTCCAATCATATCTAATATGGTTGTCCAACACATGTCAAAAAGACAAGTGCAAACAAATTGGAATCCAAAATAAGTCATTGCCTATTTATAGGCTACCCTAAATGCTCTATTGGGTATCGTTTCTATAACCTAAAAGAACAAAAAGCTTTTGTTAGTCGAAATTCCCACTTCTTAGAAGAAGACTACATCCCGAGCAATCATCATCAAGAAGTTATTCTTGATGAGGAGGGCTCAAAAGTAGTGGGAGATAATCCACGTGTTCCAGATATTGAGCCTAAAAGATCTTCTTAGGTATCCAAACCTCATTTTCATTTTGGATATGATCAAGAAAGTTACTTGATGGAATCCATAGACAATGAGGAAGATTCATTGACTTATATGAAAGCTATGTTAAATATAGATTCCTTGAAGTAGGTAGATGCCATGAAAGATAAGATAGACTTGATGAATACCAACATAATTTGCTTTTGTAAACCCATCCCCTGGGGTAAAAGCAATTGGTTGCAAGTGGATTTACAAGAAGAATAAGGGCTCTGATGAAAATGTTAAGACGTATAAAGCTCGACTTGTGGCAAAATGTTACACATAAAAAGATGGAGTTGATTATGAGGAACCTTCTTGCCCGTGGCTATGCTTAAATGTATTAGGATACTTTTGGTTATAATTGTACACTATGATTATGAAATCTGACAAATTGATGTCAAAATTGTGTTCTTAAATGGAAATCTTGTTAAAGAAATCCAAATAGTTTGATTTTGAGCAAAATCCAGATGAACCCTATGTTTATTGAAAGACATTAGGAGAGAATGTAGCATTCTTGATCCTATATGTAGATGGCATTTTGCTTATTGGGAATAATGTAGGAATGTTAACAATAGTGAATATGTGGCTTTTGTAGTAATTTTCCATGAAAGAACTTGAAGAAACTTCTTACATCTTGGGACTTCGACTCTATAGAGAGATCAAAGAGGTTAATTGGATTGTCCCAATTTACTTATATTGACAAAATTATCAAAAGATTCAGTATGCAGGACTTTAAGAAAGGATTCATTAATTTCAGACATGGAGTCATTCTTTCCAAAGGAATGTTACCTTAGACCTATAAGGAGATAGAAGACATGAGAAATGTTTCCTATGCCTTTGCCATATGAAGCATCATATAGCTATGTTGTGGACTTGACCTGACATTGTTCAAGATATTAGTGTTATTAGTATATGTTACTAGACAACTGTGAAGAACATACTAAAATACCTATCAAGAACTAAAGACTATTGTCTTGTTATCAATGGTGGTTCACTATAGATGATTAATTATATAGATGTTGACTTCTAGTCTGACCCAAATGATATAAGGTTTACATTCTGACAATATTTATGTTGGGATTCTATGCATTCAATTGGATAAATAGCAAATAAGGGTCTATAACAGACTCCACGAGTAAGATTGAGTACTTTGCCACAAGTGAGGCTACCAAGGAAGCAATATAGATGAAGAAATTTGTCTAAGAATTAGGAGTCATAGCATTTAGCACATCACCCATTCCATTATTGTGTGGCAACACTAGAGCCATTGCTCATGATATGAAGCAAGAGCACACTCAAAGTCAAAGTATATCGAGAGGAAGTATCACATTCTACGAGAGATTTTTTGTAGAGGAAACATCCAGATTGAAAATGTAGCATCAACGAAAAATGTGACAAACCCACTAACTAAGCCATTGGCACAAAAAGTGTTTGAAGGACATGTTGATGTTATGGGACTAAAGCTAATACCAGATTGGACCTAAGTGCGAGTGGGAGTTGTTGGACAGTGTATGCCCTTAACTCCAATTAGATTGATATACATAAACAATTATCAATAAATGATTATAAAGTACATTATTGTTTCATATTCTTATCAGGATGTTTTTTGTGAATTACTTCTTAAATTGGATACTTATGAGACTCGTGTTAGTTTAGAATATTCTCAGCCATTGGATAGACTTAAGGAGTTTATCATAACAAGGCTGACACTAGTGTATTGCTGAGCTGGTGGAACAACTTCTCTCAACTGCTACGATTAGACCCCAATCACAACCAGTGTGTGTTTAGAAGAAACATTAAACCTAGACCAATTTCCAGGTATGCCCTAGACTTTGGAGACAGATGAGCAAAACTAGAAATTTGCACTTAATCCCAAACTTGATTATCCAGTGCAGTATAAGAGAAGGCCAATAAATTTTATGCAAGTTGGGACCACTTCAAGACACATAAGAAGTTGGGATGACGTTATTGATCTAATTGAGTAATCAATTACCAAGTTAGTGCCAACATGAAACTTCTATCTTAGCTCGAATTTACCAAGTTAACATCAATAAAGAATTTCTATTTTAGTTCGAATTTGCCAAGTTAGCGTCAATGCAAAACTTCTATCTTAGTTCATAATTACCAAGTTAGCATTAGATCATGATTTCTGAATTTTTGTTCAATTAGGACTTTCTTTTTGAGGATGATTCTATTATGGAGTGTTTTCATAGATTAGGAAACTTTCTTATAGGAGCCATAAGGGTGTAAGTTTATATAAAGAGTAGCTAGGACAAAGCTAATATGGTTTTATGTTGATTCTCTCTTAGTTATTCAATGAAGAATTCTCCTTGTTTATTTCGGCTATTGCTCTTGTCTATGAAGCTTCTCTCAACATGGTTTGTTTCCATACTGTGCCAGTTAGTATCAGAGCTCAAGTTGGTCCTTCTTCGGACTATGGATCTTAAGAAGAAACAAGTGGCTAACATCATGGAGCAAGAACCCAACAACAAAGCACAAGGAAAAGATGGTAGAGCTAAAAAGACAAGTCGAGGCACTTGCTCAGGAGTTGAAATCACTGTGTTGTCATTATAAAGTAGGGGATAGTGACTTTGATCCAAATATCTCCACTCATTCCTTTCCATCATCAAGGTAAGAAACCAAATCGACTGTAGTTGCGGGTGTGACCAAAGACGGTGGAATCAGGTCTCAAGATTGAGATACTGGAATTTCATTACGATATGATTCCAAAATAATTCATGGATTGGCTCATTGTTGTAAAATAAGTCATTGAATTCAAGGAAGTTCTAAAAAGTAAGATCTTGTCCTTAATAACCACTTGATTTAAAGGGCGAGCAACAGCATGGTAGCATCAATTTAGGGTTATGTAACAAGAAAGAGGCAAGGAAAAGATTAAGGCATAGGAGAAACTTAAGGCAAAGATGAGGTCAAAATTTCTACCCCATAATTAGATTCATTTACTTTATCAAGAATTTCTAAATCTAGGGCAAGGAACTGATACAATAGATGAATATACAAAAAAGTTTCATCTATTAATGGCCCTGAAATAGGTTAGCTAAAACTAAACACCAATTGGTGTTTAGGTATATAGGTGGGTTAAGACCAAATATTTGGGATGTAGTGGACCTATTTGACTACTATGATGTTTTTATGGCACACCAACATGCTCTAACCATAGCAAGACTAAGCAGCAAACCTAAGCAATTGGGCCAAACCCAAACTAATGTGTCTAGTCCACCCCAACCACAATCATGTGGGTTGAATCTCAACTAAGGTCATGTGCCTAATCAAAATCTGGTTGGTTCACCAGGGCTGATGTGTTTTAAGTATGGTGAACTAGACCATAAATTTGTTGATTGCTCAAGGAGTGATAAAAGAAAAGGGGCGATATTTGTAGAAGACAAGAATGAACCCCAAATGGGAGCATTTGACTATTCAACCCCACCTATGTTTGACTCTTATAATGAAGAAACCTTAGAGGGAGAACATGTGTATGGGGATGTGGGAGAGGCCTCATGGATGCAATGATCACTCCTAACTCCTAGGGACGAATCATTAGATTGGCTAAGAAATAATATCTTTCACACTACGTGTACTAAGGGTGGAAAGGAATCGAGACTTATAATTGATAGCGGGAGTTGTAAGAATGTTATAGTAGAGGTAGTCATTCACAAGTTATACCTAAAAACTCATCAACACCCTCACCCCTACAAGCTTGTATGCATAAAAAGAAAGAATGAGGTTTTAGTCAGACAATGGAGTCTAATGGTCTTTTTTTTTGGCAATGATTATAGTGATCATGTGTGGTGTGATGTTGTATTCGTGGATGCTTGTCATTTGCTACTTGGGTGCCCATGGCAATTTGACCACCACGTAGTCCATGATGGGTAAAAGAACACCTACTCTTTTGAGTTTAAAGGGAAAATGCTAACCTTATGTCCATCACAAGAGACTACCTAAACGAAAACCCGAGGAGGGTTCTAGCCTCTTTTCCATGATTGAATTCATAAATGCCTTAAAAGAGATGAGTGTTGTGTATGCTTTAATTAAGGAACTTGAGTTGAAAGGTGTGGAGATTCTTGAGGAGGTAAGACCTTTACTTGATGAATTTAGTGATGTGTTTCCTAAGGACTTACCTACAGAATTACTACCATTAAGGGGAATAATAATAGGGGGCTAGAAAGCAAATTACCAACCAGCAATTGTCTTTTAACAAGTTACTTTCTATTGAGATGCAAGGGGCTAAGAAGTTCGTCAAACGATCTAATATCAAAGACAATGGGGCTGAATATGTCAACATAACTAATCCAAATGACCACATAACCAATGCCAAATTACAAAGGAAATGAGAGATGAACTAAAAGCAATCACCCTCCCTTGTCGCCTTAATAATGCCAAGATATAGAAAAACAAGAATGCTTATCAGTAACCTCACGCTTACCAATAAGCAGGTGGCTAATAACCTACCCGAACTAAAATATTTTCATGGACACAGCCTGCCATGCATTCAGACCATGGACAAGAATGACCACCGGACCGAATACAGTGAATACACACCCCAAAACAAACATAGAGAATCAAGGTGCCACGACACCTACAGTCCCTGTACTCATCGCTTTGTTACAAACCTCCAAGGCGAACCTAATGACATAAATGCTTATCAGTAAGATTCCACTTACCAATAAGTAGGGGGGTTATTGTAGGTACATGTTGATCACCACGACTGTGGTAGCACAAAAGGTGCTAAGCCGATGCCACGGGAACACCCGTGATGAGTTCATAACTCGGTACACATCTACGATGAGCTCAAAGCCTGCATAGACTTGCAATGAGCTCAAAGCCTAAAATGAGCTTGCAATGAGCTCAAGACCACCGTACGGTTGCAATAGACACAAAGCCACAATGTTGAAGGCAAACTCAAGGCCATCGTGAGCCTACGATGAGCATAAAGCCATCAAGAGGCTACGATGAGTTCAGATCCACCTCAAACCCGTAATGAGCATGAGGCCGTCGCGAACCTGCAATGAGGTCAGAACTACTACGAGTCTGTAATGAGCTCAAAGCCATTACAAACCTACAATGATCTTACATCCATCGCAAGTTAGACATGAACGAAGAAGCACGTGATTCACTAACGCCACATGTAACAGGGTGCTTAATGAGATTAAAAGACAAGTGATATTAGTATTGACATCATTCGTGCCACGTCAGCCTAGGAAACTTGCAAGAGGAAGTAGCATACGTGTATCATGAGAATCCTCAAACAAAAGGAAACCTCGTCCTTGAGATATCTCATAAGACATGTGGTGCAACCCTAGTGCTGCTCCCTGACAACTGACACACTCACAGATAGTAAAGAAGCTAGTTAGCCTACCCTTTGCCCCCAGCCTTCCTTCATCCTTCGAGGAGACCCCCGTACGTAGCCTTACCACCACACTCACAGATAGTAAAGAAGCTAGTTTGGAAAGTGGCTTCATCAGCAGTTCCAACAAACTCCCTTGGATCCCGATTAAACCACAATAATGCACAAAGCACACAAAATGAAAAAAAAATAAAAGAGAAAGTAAAGGAATGAAATTGAAATACAAAAAGAAGATTCATAGAGCTTACTAGTTGGGATTTTGTCCTAAGCACAATCGATACAATAGGGGAGCCATTTGTGATTAGTTGGAGGGGAGGGTGCCGCCTCTCAATATTAAAGATTATTAACAGTAACTTCGATCAATTAGGTAATTAGGTTTAATGAGAAAGGTTGGTTATGTTTATAGAGCTAAAGGTATTTTTATAACTTTTGGAAAGTTTAAGGATATCTTAGTAATTCTAGGATTAAGAGGGTCAAACCATAATTCTGCATATGGTGGGGATTTTGGGTCAAGAAGTTGAGGGTGGTATGGGTCTAAACATACATAATGGTTTTATGTGTGTGGGTTAATGAGATTGGCTGGAATATAATCTTTTCCATTGAGGGGTGAAGACAGGGTATTATTTTGTTAAAATTTGGTACATGGGGTTTTTTATTATTTTGGATCAAATGGTAGGATAAGGTTGGCCCAATGGTCCTGGATAAGGTATATTTGGAGGGATGGTGATTCGGTCAATTTAAAGTTTCAAAATGGAATCTTAATGCAATGGGGGAGCTAACAAGGAAGTTTTTGATTGAAATTCTATAGTTAGTTTTTTAAGGTATCTGGGATTAGATGGTAATTTCTGATTGGATTTGGGGGATCAAGATCATGGAAATTTGGACCAACGGGAAGGTTCAAAATGGAATCTTAGTTCGATGGAGGGGTAAATAGGGGAATTTTGGGTTAAAACTTTATGGGTAGATGTTTTGGTGTGTCTAGGGTTCAATGTATGGTAGGATTGGTTCAGAGGCATTAGGATCAAAGGGATATTGGTTATAGGTGTTTAAGTTAATAAAATGGTTCAAAATGGAATCTTGGTTTTGTAAAGGAGTTAATTGAGAAATTTTAGGTTGAAATTTTATGGGTTGGTATTTTAAGATGTTTAGGGTTTAAAGGTGGTGTCTGATCTAATGATGAAGGTGCAAATGGGGATTAATCGAAGCCATCAGATTAGTATCAATAAGATTTAACGGTGGATCTAACGGCTTTTAGAATTAAATTCAGATTTTTTAGGTTTTTGGTACTTCAAAGGGATTGGAAAGGTTTTGTTTGGGGTGATTTGACGGTTAAGGTGATGAATCAACAACAAAATCGAGTGCGACATTAAGGTTTTGAAAGGCATTCAAATTACTCTAACTCTTCCAATCTTGTTCCTATCACATAGCCAAGTCTAAAATATTTTGAAATATATGTTTCCTAGCATCCTAGAACCTTTGGAATCGAACCACCAATGAGAATCGCCCTCAACGTACATTTCTGATCTCGTCTTAGTTGTTGGATATTGACTATCAAGGCTATACTCAAGAGGTAGGCCTCTTAACTCATCTTGTTAATTTTTTAGCTTGATTTTTAGTAATTTTAATTGATTTCTATGTTATTTGCTTTCTTATTGTTGTGGTAAAATTGAAGGAGTTAAGGTTCATGGAAGGATTCTTTTAACTTTGTCAGGTATAGTACATAAGGGAAAGAGTGAGTGGTTTAGGGAATTCAGTACCCATTTCCCGAAAACATCACTATTAATCCATACTTGACCTTTTTGAGAAATCATTTTTCATGAATTTTGTAGTCCTTCATCCCTTTCTTGTGTTCTAGTTTTGTTTGTTAGCTAAATGAATTTAATTTTTTTAGAAGCTTAAATAGATCTCCAGTTGGGTTGTATTTTGTAGACAATGAGAGGGTGCCTAACCCCTTCCCTCTCGACATCCAAAGAACCCTTCTGTTTTTGTTTATAATCTAGTGAAAGAGTGGAGTCCTTACTTGCCTAAAAATATGAATTATTTAGTTTGCAAAGAGGGCCCATTTCCTCTTAAAGAAAAATGGGTGGCGACTCTATTAGGCTAGTCATGAGCTTTCGAAAGCTCATAAAAGGGTACTAAAGCATTTATAGTATTAGGTGTTGACATGCAAATTATGTTGAAAAGAGGGAACTTTGTGTTTCAACAAGTCTCAGATTAATCTCATTGTGTTTAAAAGTTCTAGGTTCTCAAAATAGGGTATAAAGAAATGGGTGAAAGGACTGAGCAAAAATTGGATGCTAATAACAACTAAAATAACAAATAAGGCCCAGCCCACTTAACATTTAAAATACTATTGAATTAAGCAGTCATGTGACTAATCATGTGACTGATCATGTGACCTTTTAAACAGTCAAAGTTATGGGCCTTATTACAACAAGCAATTTCGCCCATGTACTAATGTTGTCAACAGTGTCTTATCATGCTTCAATGCCAATTTTGTTGGGGTGTAAACGTGGTACAATTTAGTTAAGGTTTGAGCACCTCAAACCTCTCATTGTGTACCAAATAATCAGAGAAATTATGTGATTTTGGGCTACAACAAATTGCTCACAACATATCTAAAAATCACCCATCAAGATGGACAATTTGTTGCATTGGTTTTAGGGTTTTATGTGCTGCAACTTCAATCAAATTGAGATAATGTAATCTGCACTAAAATTAATCAAATTATGCAAGAAAACAAAAGCACACAAAAATCTAGCTGCAATGCTGGGGCCAAAATCTTGTTCATTTACTTGTAGCAATTAGATGAAGATCTCATCATGCAAACTGAACAAAGATCTCCATCTTGCAGATCGATCCATGATCTCCATAGTGCTTCTCTTTGCTCCATCTTCAGGTCCTCCAAAAATAAACAAAAGAACCTATTTTTCTAATGCTTACAATTGAAAAAACCTAATTCATATATTGATTCTAATAAACGAGAAAGATAAAAACTTGGGAAACCCGTTCAAAACATAAAACCACCCAAGTTGAATTACAAACCTTGAATTATACAAATTAAATAAATAAATGCACACATTTTAATTTGGTCAAACCACAGTATATATTTAACAATCATCACATGAATAAAACCCTAATTCCATATCACACTTCCCTAAGATGTAATCTAATTACACCTTCAATCAAATTATTACAAATAAAATAGACCACTATATGATTCAAATTCTAAAATTCAAACCAAAAGCTTTGATACCAACTAAAAGATGTGACTATCACAAGGGGCAAATTTTCTATCCAAAACTTTTTCCAAATTGGGGTTCAAAAAACAATGAATTCGGTTAAGAGAATAGCAAAATCACATAGGATAAAACATGATTTTCTTCTTAAGATTGATATTGGGATTTGAACCTGATCATATTAGACCCAGAACCACAAGAAAGATTAAAAATTAAATATATAGAATGATCCTCACAAGTGCAAGAATTGCTATGAAGTTTATGCCCAAGAAATCAAGCTTCCCTCTTTGTTGTTAAATAGTTTGATCCCTTGAGATTACAACAGTGTATGGTTGCTAAAATCACCTTCGTTAATGGCAGGTTTCTACTATAGAAGATTCCCCAAAACCCTCTGTTGAATGTGGTTCAATGTGATATAGAAAGGAAGACAACAATGCAAGTTTGATCTTAGGTATTATCTAGGGTTTTTAGATTGATTGTTGCTCTCTACAATGGCTAAATGTGTAACCCTTTATTCTAGCCTCTAATGGATATTTAAAGACTTCTAAAAGTCATAATTTATCCTTAGAAAAAGTCCTAATGGAATTAGGGAATGACTGGTCTAAGATTAGTTACTAGTTCAATCCTAGTTTAACTAATCAAACTAGTTAGGTTCCTTTTCATGCTAGATAACGTGCAATCTTGTTTGAACCACTTCCAAAAGGATCCTAATTTGTCAAAAAATAAGGGAGAATCCATTCTTGTATAGTATGGGACCCACATGCCTATTGGATTAAACTATTATAACGTCCACTCTCTCACTTAAACTCTTAAAGTTAGTTGGGACCACTAGGCCAAATTCATTCAAACAAAAGAGTGAATCCTCCATTTGTTTATGGGCCTAAGGATTTCAGCCCATTAGTACTTGTTACTATGTACTTGGCCCTCAGCCACCCTATGAGCCCAAGTTCAATGGTCTAATTCCAAAAATGTAGTTCAAGGTTTTGGACCTAACAAAAACATTTGCTAAATGCATTATCTCTAGACTACTCATATCTAACATTGGGATTCAGGGAAGGATTTATCTCCTTATGTTTACAAATATACAAATTTATATACAAATATATATACTTATAAATACTAGTAAATGTACACATGACAATTTTAAATGATAACAACAACAACAATAACAATAATTGTATATATATTGGTGATTTATTGCCTTTCACCTTAAAGACTTGTACTAAATTTCTTACTCTATAGCTTATATCTATATTTTCAATTTATTGTGCTAATTGAACCATTACTTGCCTAGAGACCAATTAGACTAATTGAATAGTTAATTGACCAGGATTTTAGGTTCATTTTCTACAAAATTGCTTATTTGTAAAAAAAACATTGACTTGACCAACAACATGGTGACCTAGCTAATCAAACCATTGAATCATTCGATTTATTTTGTAGGGTGATGGAATAGGCATAATTTTCTTTTTTTTTTTCAAAATTTTTGTATTCCATTTCCATCATTTAACAATGTGATAGTGGTTTCATTTTTAAGGAAGTTTTAAATTTTGTAATCCATTTGTATTATTCATAAAAATTCTTCTTATTTATTGTACCTAAAAACCAATTTTGTTTCCAAGTTGATTTTAAATACGTAAGTTTTTATACTATTAAAGTTGTTATTTGCAAATTTAACTAGTGAAATTTTGTGATGAGAAACAAAAATATATTAAACATATGATTCTATGAGAGAGAATGGAAGTTAACCTTAAAGCTCTATTGCCACTTCTAATAAATTCCAAGTAATTTGTAATTCATTTACAAATCAACATATAGCTCCAAGTGCCTAGAGTAATTAAATTTGTCCAGATAAATACTCTATGCAATTTCAATTACAACTCATTAAGTTTTGTAATTTATAGATGTCTATTTAGACACATTGTGAGTTATCAAAAAAAAAAAATCAGACATGTTGTGTCATTATTTAAGAAGCATAAAAAAATTCCATTTTTACCCTCTTATATAGTTCAACAAGAAATTAACAATGGAGGACTCAATTTGTTCTATTTTGATATCATGTTAAATAATCAACAAAATACTTGATTTTCCGTCAAAGTCAAATACAAAAGCATTAACACAAAAGGGAAAAATACGTTTTATAGACTTTTCAGAAAACTCTAGGGCTTTTTAGTGATTTTCCCAAAAATAAGTCATTAATTTGTAAATCCTTTTCTAACTTGTCTTACAATTACTTCCTTGCCATCTCTTGGGCCTTAAAAGAATTGACTTTGAATTTTATCAATCTTTTTGGGGGTATGTTCATTTGAACATCATTTGAAATATAGGAATTACATTTTATTTTATTTTTTCTTTTTTTTATTCCATGGGGTTACACATTAGGAGTGGCTCATTCCCCAAACCAATAACCCCCCAACCTAGGTGCAGGTGGGATTTAATCCAACCAACTGGCCAGTTAGCACCTTGTAAATAAAAGAACCACATTCAAAACTCATTTGATAAGGATCACTCTCTCATCTTTTAAAACAATTTTCAATTTCCAACCCTAAATTTTCTTCTTAATTTTAATTGTGATGTTCAAAGCCTTCTTGTCAAGAATAATTGGGGCACCCAAGTATTTTTCTTTGTGTGTTGATATTAAGATGCTTATAATCTTAGAAATCAAATTTTAAACCCTAGTTGGAATTCTTTAGAAAAAAAAATTGACTTTTTGAAATGGATATTTCGGATGAGACCCTCTCAAACATCTTCAGATTGAGCAGAAACTACTTATACACCAATGGAAAAACTAACCCAAAAACCATAATCAAAATTGTGGAACCACACTAAGCATCCACATTTTAAAATCATTAAATAGTAACAATTGAGCCTACTTTTAAAGATGACCAAATAGCAATGATTTTGTTCAATATTAATTAAGAGAGAGTGAGAGATACATTTAGCTAAAAACTCCATGAAATTTTAGTTATAATTCATTATTAATTGAAAGAGAGATAAATACAAGGGTGAAGCCAAGGGGTGGCGGAGGGGAGCCATGGCTCCCCTATGCCTTCAAAATTCCCATAAAATATATTTAAGTTTCACTTATATTTTAGCCCCTTACCCATGTTTCCTAGCTTTTGGCCCCCCTCAATAAAAAATCCTAGCTCCACTCTTAGATGTTTGGATAAATACATCCAACTAAACACTCCATGAAATTTCAATTACAATTCATTTAGGTAACTCATTTAAAACAATCAACAAAATATCAAATTTAAAAGCATTAACACAAAGGGGAAAAATTTGTCCAACTAAAATTCCAGAAATTTTTAGGGGCTACTTATACTTTTTAATGTAGTATAAATATATAGATAAATATCCAAAAATGCAAACATATAGGGGCAAACTGGTTGACTAGTCCTAATTGGATACATGGCCAACCCAATTGATCTAATAGTTGTATCAGTTTTTCAAACATAATCCAATGTCGAGAGGTTGTCTTGACGCTACAATGGTAAAACAAAGCATATGGAAACAAGTGGCGTGTATTGATGCACCATGTTGATCACTAGAACCAAGTGATCACACTGACCATAACTAAATGATTGTTGGCAACTAACAATAACCCTACCCACACCTCATTACACAATTGTACATTAAGAATATTTCTCATGTTTGCATGTTAACATTCATGGGGAGATGTTCCCAATATACAGTTGTAGTGTCATATACGTAGGCCTTTTGTGGTCAGAAGATTTGAATTGTAAAAAATATGTCGAAGTAGAGTACTACATACTATCATATACATATACAGTAGATGCTCCTCTATTGTTCCCAACATCAAATGGCATTAAGGTTGACCTCAAACTGAATGATCCACAGTCCAGAATAGCGATTCTACAACAAAACCAACGAAAAACATGGTTGGTTACCACAATAACTACCATACATATCATTCAACACATAGTTCTAAACACAGATACCTTACTTTAACCTAATTCATAAGAAGGAAGAGCTAGAACAAAAATAAAGTCCCTGACGACAAGCAAAACATAGTTCCACTAACTAATAGCCACATCGTCACATAGAGACATCGAAGGATAGCAACAACGATAAGATAGACTATAGAATGGTGGGGTCTGTGGTGGGGACCCCTTGTCAATTTATAAGGGATGAGGGGTATTTTATGAAAATAAGTTGAAGAGTATATTCCTCGGGATGTGATTAATGTCATTTGACTTGTAAAAATGTGCTTTTTAGCATTCTAATATTCAAAGCCTCTTCATTTGCTCTCACGTCTAAAAGTGTAATAATTACATTAAGAGGTATATTGCAAATGGTAAATTTTTCTGAATTCTTAATTTTGAAATTTGTCAAATATCCCTTTTAACCCCATATATGAGATTTTTTTTTTTTTTTTTTTTTTTTGTGTTTTGGGAGTATCATTGGAAATTAAAAAGTTGTAAGCAATGTTCAAAGTGTTGGAAACACTATGCGTATCAGAAAGGCAAATTTAAGAGGTGTATCGGAATACGCCTTGGATATGCATGGATACGGACAAAAAATTAAGATGCGCATGGAAACACATGGAAATGCTATAAATATTCTAATAAATCATAAATAAACATCAGTATCACTAAATATAAGACATAAATGAGCTATTTATGCATAAAAATAACATGTTTTAGTGGGTTTTATGAAAAAACATATTATAACCAATAAACGGAAAGTTGGGAATAGAAACATACTATCTAATTATGGGCATAATAGATCAAGTAATTATTTTGCATATTTTATTATAATTTTCTAAAAACTAAATAATTATTTATTTTTATTCAAATAATTATTTTGCATGTTTTATTCTAAAAATTAAATTAAAATTAAGAAAAGTAAATATGTAACAAAAAATTGAATGGATTTATGGACATAATAGATGAAATAATTATTTTGTATATTTTATTCTAAAAATTAAAAAATAAATAAATATCAATGTTTTAAAACACAGAGGCATTCCACTACCTAGAGGCATGAAGCATAATTCAAAATGCAAGAGACGTAAGCTTCTTTAAGAGGAGGAAGGAGGAAGGAGGAAGGGGGGATTTCATTTTTTTCCTCTATCTTTAATAAAAAAACTTTTATATTAAGAAAAATAAAAATGCATAATAGTTGTTAAAAGGGGTAGGGGACAAACCACTTATCTTTTCTAACATTGGCTGAAAATGTAAAAGAAATTTGAAAAAACATATTTACTTTCACTCCTTTTTTTCACAACTTTAAAAAACTTGTTAAATCTTGCAAATTTATAGATGTTTTTGGCAAATTTTTACAAGATTTGAGTCTTTAAAATGGTTAAAAAGATTTTTGAAGGATTTGGGAAAGAAATAGGGCTTCTAAAATGAGTTTAGAAGCCCTCTTTCGAAGGGAGTTTTATTTGCGTTTCCGCCACAGTAAAATCGTATTGTATCGGCTGGTACTCAAAGATATGGGTACGATACGGGCATGATACGGCATCGATACGATGAATAAATACGACACATTCAATTTGGTACCATGTGTCATGCCAAAAACTTGCTGGAACGATACCTGTATCGGCCAATACATGACGAAATTTTGAACCTTGGTTGTAAGATTCCTCTTTAAGAGATAAGAGATGAGAGGAAACAAACACCAATTTTCCTCTTAAAGTAGTAAGATTCCTCTTAAGATATAAGAGTCAAGATGAAACGAATAGGCCCTCAGTATTATCGAATAGGTGCTAACTCAATTTAACTCATTGGAATGGATTGGAATTTAGAAGGCAAACATAAGGGAGATCATGAACTAGGTTGGCTTAGGCTCTCAAAATCTATAATATGGCCATGAAGCACAAGACATAGACCCAAACAGGTCAACCAATCCAGACCAGGTTGAGCAGAACTAGAAATGATTACCCTTCCATAGACCTTACCTGTTTAAGGCAAGGCTACCATCAAGCTTATTGGTCCACAGTTCAAACCATTGAATGGTGTAGATTGATATTTTTGGTGGGCAATGGTGTAGATTGGTTAATATTTTGACTAAATATCATCTTAGAAGTGACACCCTAATACTTCACTAAATAGCATCTAAGAAGTGGATTCCTCCCATTTTCTTCTTTTTTCTTTTCTTTGGTAAGGTCAAGAGGAGCTATACAATATGGGGGTAGCCCTTCCCCCAAGTATCACTACTGTAAATATACATTAGAGAACAAGGGAGGTTCTAGATATAAAAGAAAGGAGCGACAAGAGATAGAGCTTGATGCGCCATCCAATCTTCTACTTTACTTGTTTTCGGAGACTTCACAATCCAAAATGCCAGCCAGCCAGCCTTGATCATTCACAAATGATAGTCTTCAGTTTCCAAGGAATATTGGTCTTCTTTTGAGGCATGAGATAAGGATCCAATCACCTTCAATACAAATGAGGAGGTTCCTGAAATGAAATTGAGAACAACGTTATGGACTTTCCAAGCTGCCCAAGCCTCGACAACATTTATATAAGCCCTACCAATAGCATAAGCTTTAGCATCTAAGACTTTGCCTAAATAGTCCCTAGCAATTAGACCTGTTCATGGGCCGGGTGGCCCGACGGGCCGGCCCAGCCCGACCCCTGAACGGGCTTGAATAAGCTTTTTGGCCCGCGGGCTTAACCTCGGGCCAAAAAGCCCAGCCCGCATAAAATTCGAGCCAGGCTAGGGCTTTGCCAAAATAGCCCGGCCCAACCCGACCTATAGTTAAACCTAAGTAAACTTAGCCCGACCTATAGTTAAACCTAAGTAAACTTAGCCCGACCTATAGTTAAACCTAAGTAAAAACCCTATGTGATGTCTATTTGAATAAATTTTTTGATTTGAGAAGGTTATTAATTCACTTGTAGGCTCATTGTTCATTTAAATAGGGAAAAAAAGCATATAAAGTAAAATAGAAAATGTCCATTTGAATAGGGAAAATTTTGAATTTCTTTTATTAGGTCGAGCTTCGGGCTCGGGCTTTTTATCAGGGCCGGGTTCGGGCCCAAGTTATAGGCCCGTTAGTCGGACTGGGCTCGGGCTCAGACCTAACAGTTTTCTGTTAATAAATAGTCAAAGCCCGACCCGAGCCCGGCCCAGCCCGGCCCATGAATAGATCTACTAGCAATGCAAGCAACCGAACAAGCCACGTCCTCGTTTCTATAAGCATCAAAATTTATTTTAATAATGCCATCTCATTGGGCTTTCCACACAATAGGCTTTCATAGTTTTAAGTTCTTTGCATTGCTAGTATTTGTCAATAGAGAAGGTTTCTTATAGGAGCTTAAAGCTCTAGCAATAATATTTGATAGGGAAAACTTCTATTATTAAACATTTTTTTCATTTCTATTTTCTAGATAAAACAAAGAATGAAACTATATTTCTAATACAACATGGATCCCTCTAGATTAGCCACATCATTTAGGCTTGCCTACTAGTCCTAGATGAATAAATCTCTAAATTCTGGTCCCACAATGATGGGATCAATTAAAGGACCAAACTCGGTTGGAATTGGAACAATTTCTAAAGATGTGATTTTTTATCTACATTTTCTCCACAAAAACTAGAGGTTCCATCAATATAGGAGTCACACGAAAGATAAAAAGAGATTTTGATGGAAATTAATCATTTAGGATAAGGTAGATGAAAGTTTTTATCTTTGGGGGATTTTGAGATTCCAAATCTTACTAAGCACCATAGTTGGCCCTCCCAACCCCCTTGACATCACACTAGCTTCCTTGTAAGCAAACTTAATAGTGAAATTTCCTTTGGATCATACCTCCAAATTAGTTTATCCTTGCAAGAGATTGAGGGGAGGAATATAGATCTAATGTTGTCCCAAACATGGTTCAGCACAAGAATACTAGCCATATCTTATTTCCAAACTTTTTTCTCATGATCAATAAAATCATAAACAAAGTGATCATTTTCCTTGTTGGTGAGATCGTTGTTTACCAACTCCTCAATGGGGCTTGAATCATTCCTTTTAGTCTTATAAAATTTAATATTTTTATCATTTCCTATTCTCCACCTGTGAGTGTGGGAAAGCGGTTCACTTGGATTGGAAATTGACTAGCCACCCATCAAGGGTGATGGACCTTCAGGCACTGGCTAATAGGTGGGGCCCACATGAGATCCCAAATGATACTAATCATATATATATATATATATATATATATATATTTAATTGATCGAAAGCATGATAATCAACAAATAAAGTAAGATACAACGAGGAGCTATTCAATTCACGCTTAAAAATTATAATTAGGAAGATGCAATCTAAACTGATCAACAACTAAGAATATACCAGAACCGGCAAAATAACAAGAGGTAGAACACATAAGAGATTAACGGAATTATAAGACTCAATGCTCATTGATCTTCCCCGTTTATTTTATATCATTTGTTATTATTCTATTGATTTTTCTTTTCCTCTCCCTTTCATTACAATCATTTCTTCACCTCCACTAATTCTGATTTATAGACCTACTGAAATACTACCGCCCTGTTGGATTATTCCATTAATCTAACTAAGGAAAAAGAAAACAAAGGAAAGCATCAACTAAAATAATTAATAGCCATGAAACAAGATTAGTATCAGTCCTATACACAGTAGAACAAAATTGGAAACATTTTATTAGCAAACCTGAAAAGTATATGGTATTTCATTTTCAAAAACAAAATCAAGTGGAAGCAAACTTTAGTCATCAGAAAACAGTCGCACCAAGAAAACAAGGAACTAATAATTGATCTAGATGCATCAGTGACCATTGAGATTGTGCGGGAGGAGTTGGTTCGGCGGAGCTTCTTCACCAGCTCTATCGACTTCCCTCCCTCAGATCACAATAACAGTGGCATAATGCAGAAAAAAAAATAAAAAAAAAAAGCCAAAAGAAAGTAATTATAGAATAAAATAAAAAAAGATAACTAAGTAGGGAAGACAACGAGGAGTCTGGTCGTGAGCAACTTGTCCCTGAACCACAAAGATGAATACCGATTACAACTGAAAGACGCTGAGAAGATGTTGTCTCGGGTGTGAACTTCTCTCATCAACTGGGACTAAGAATAGGGTAGAGCAACCCATAGATGACTGGACGGAATCGGTGAACAAGATCGCCGCTGCCCCATTCTTTCGAAGATGAGAAGACGATGAATGGTTGAAGATTCTCTAATCAAGCCAGATTCGGCGATTAGCGATTAGAGAGAATAATGGGGGGAGAGAGAAATGAGAAGGAAGCAGTGAAGAACGCCGCCACTGCTAGGAGTTGCAACGGCGGTTCGGTTGAGCAACAGTGGCAGGGGAGAAGGGGGCGGCAATCTATGGAACAGAGAAGAAGAAGAAGAAGAATATGAGAGAGAAAGAGGAAAAGAGTAAGAGAGAGAGGGGAGGAAGAGGAGGTCGGAGCAAGGTTCATTACCGCCGCCACTCCCTGTTAGGTTCGAACGAAGAAGAAGGATGAACAGTGTATAATCGAATTTGGTCCGTCAAGATAGGGATGATGAGGATGGCTAAGAATGAGGAGGAGGATGAGAATGAATGTAAAAAAAATATAGAGAGAGAGAGAGAATGAGGAACAGAGAAGATCGCCTCTGCTGTGAGTTGCAGCGGCAATCTGGAAGAAATAGAGCGAATCAAAACGAAGAAGAGAGAAGGCCGGAGGTGGAGATCGATTTGGGTTGGCCGTCGCTTCTGGTTTTCGTTCGGAGGAGGAAGGAAATGAACAGTAGGTTAGTTTATATGTAGGGCATAATGGCATTTTGGTAAATTTTGGAAAATACAGGGGTATCTTAGTAATTTTTGAAAACTGGACCAAGTCATGTATTGGTGTATATGGACCATCAAGATTGACTGAAATGGTATATTTTTAGATAGATAGGTAAATGGGGGTATTTTTTTACTACATGGAGTTAATTGGTAGGGTCAAAATGGGTCAAATGGGCTGGATGGAGCAGATCTGAAAAGGGTATGATTTAGCTAATATGGAGCCTTGGAACAAAATTTGTGTGTGATCGGAAGAGTAAACAAAGTCAGTTTTGGGTGAAATTTCACAAGGTAGAGTTTTTGGGTGGTATGAGGTGATTGATAAGGTTAGATTGGGCCAATTAAGCCCGTATTAGGCAGATTTGGAATTCGATCAATCTTGAGCTTTGAAATGGAATCTTGGCACAATTGAGGGTAACATGGAGGTGTTTTGGGCTGAAATTTCATATGTAGGGGTTTACTAGAATTTTGGGGTGATTGGTTTAGATGTGTTTGGATCAAGTGGATATGGGTTGTGAGTGTGAGAGGGGTTGAATTGGAATCTTTGTTTGATGAGAGGGTAAATAAGGGAATTTTGGGTTAAAATTTTATTGACAGGTACTTTGTTGTGTCTGGAGTCTAATGATGGTGCCTGATCAGCTCAAGGGTGTCAAGATCGTAAAAAGTTGGGTTAACGAGATGTTTTGGAATGAAATATTGGTTTGATGAAAGGGCAAATGGGGGAATCTAGGGTTAAGACTTTATGGAAAGGTGTTTTGATGTATTTGAAGTTTAATGATGTGGTTTGATCGGTTTGGATGTGTTTGAATCAAGTGGACCTGGGTTGTGGGTGTTTTAAGCTAACAAGAGGGCTTAAAAGGGAATCTTGACTTTAAGAAAGGGTAAACAGAAGAATCTTAAGTTCAAATTTCATGGGTAGGTTTTCTGGGAGGTCATGGGTCTGATGGTTGTATCTAATCTAATGGTTGAGGTGTAAGTTGGGGTCAATCAAGACCATCGAATAGGTATCGGGTAGGTTTAACAATGGACCTAAGGACATACGGGGTAAAATTTGGGTTTTTTGGGTTTTTAAATGTTTTGGAGAGGTTGGAAGGGTTTGATAGAGAATTTGGGGGAAATTGTGGTTTAGGTGACGAATGGAGTAAAAATCAGGTGTTGACACCACCCTACCCCTTTTTATTAAGTAAAAGGCCTAGAATTGAAAATGCTTATCCAAGCCTAGGAAATACCATTTTCTGGATCAGTATTCCAAAAATTCTGCTTTCTTAGATATTTTTGGGTCCCCACATGTACCCAACGATTTTGCCTCGCTTTTAATATTTTCCACCTAACTTAGTAAGACAAGCCTTATTACCCAGTAGAGGTTTTTAAGGCCCAACCCATCCCAACTCTTGGGGAGACATCACTTCCTTTGTCCCATATGAAATTCCACCGATTTTTATTTTTATCTTCAATAACACTATTTAGGATTTTAAAGGATAGTACTAACATTCGAGAAGTTGAGTGCTTTACTTGCCAAAAGGAAAGGGTTTTTCTTTTTCCACCCTACAAGTTTGTTCTGAATTTTCACTTTGAGATTAGAAAATAATTTATTAGAAACTTGACCATGAGAGTCATTCTTTTTTTCCAAAGGTATTCTCAACAATCTTGACATACTCTTTTGAAGTCTGTTTGGAATATTCTTAGAGAATTTCAAAGTTGATTTGACAAACTTTGGGCTTTAACCTGAAGTTTCAGAAAACTTCAATAAAATTTCTTTGACTTTCAAGCAATTAGGAATGGCTGTTTTGGCAAATATCAAACAATCATTAGCAAATTGGAGAATAGGCACACAAGGTCCATCTTTGAAGCTCTACAACCACGGGACTCTTGTGTTTTCTAGTAAGTGCTTCTACACAAAGAATAAAGATGTAAAGGGATAGGGGATCACCTTGCCTAATACTTCTAAAGGGTTCAAATTTCCTTGTAGGAAACCTATTGACTAAAATTTGGTAAGAAATTGATTTAATACATGTCATGACCGAATCAATCCACTTCTTGTGAAATCCAAATTTATTGAAAACTTTCTCAATAAACTTCAACTCATGTTTATATGCTTTCTCCATATTTATTTTACAAGCCATCATTCCCAAGATCCCCTTCTTTTTCATAGTATACATCATTTAATGAGTAATTAAAATATTATCATTGATTTTTCTATTGGGGATAAAAGGCACTTTGGAAAGGGGAGATAATAGAATCAAGAAATGGCTTTATTCTATCAATCAAAATTTTAGTAATATTTTTATAAGTAACATTGCAAAGGCTTGTTGGCTTGTAATTATTGACAGACTCCTTCAAGGTTCAAAGTATCGATACATATCGGCCCGTATTGGCTGATACGTATTGTGTCGATGGCTTCCCGATACACCCCTCCAACGGTTGTATCAGGTCAGACCATAGTTCAAAGGGTAGCTGGGCCTTAAACCGACCCCCTCTGAACCGGTTTTGAAAAAAAAAAGACTAAAAAAAGTACCGATACAGGTTGATACACCCTACCTGTGTCGATACTTTGAACCTTGGACTTTGTGTTTTTAGCTTTGGGGATCAAGGTAATAAAATTTTCCTTAAAAATCTTAGTTAATTTACCTGAAACAAAACAAAAAGCTTTTACAACATTACAAACAAAATTCCTAGTGATGTTCTAATATTTTTTTAAAGAATAAGACATTTAATCCATCTGGGTCGGGTGCCTTCAAATCCTTCATTGATTTGTAGATAATCTTATTTTTATCAGTTGTACTGCAATGAGTTATATATTGGATAAATTCTTCAACTCTTGAGACACCTTTAGATTTGAATCTTTTTTCAATCTTGCTTGCAAGGAAATATGAAATTTCCAATTGGTCATTAATCCATTCACCATCATCCTTTACAATTCTATAAATTTGGTTCTTACTTCTTTTAATTTACACCATAGTTGGAAAGAAAATTGTATATCATTTTTATCACCAAACTTAATCCAGTTTATTCTAGTGTGATCCCAAAAAACCTCTTTTCTTTTGAGGATAATGTCTAGTTGGATTTGGAGAGCACGTTCAAGATTACTAAGAGATCTATCATTCAGACTTTCTACAATCTGTTTTTGGACTTCACTAATTCCATGAAGCAAAATTTTCTTTGTTACAAAAATATTTTCAATATGCTCTTTATTCCACTTTCTTATATTTTGGATTAAAAAATTTATTTTCTCTATAAATTGTTGCTCTTGAACCCCTAACATCTAGACTCTAAGATTGATAAACTACATCCTCAAACTTAGAATCATCACACCACATAGCCTCTAATCTAAGAGAATGCACTAGTTAATCATTTGACAAAATTATATAAATTTTACAACTGTTCTTATCCCATAAAGTTCAGTTTGGAAGGAGTACAAATACAAATATGTAAAGTGCAAAACCTTACATTTTGTATGTATTTGTATTGTATATATTTGTATTTGTACTCCTTCCAATATGAGCCTAAAGTCCATAAACCTCCTAAAAAGCTAATATAATCATCTACAAAGCACTCATTGAAAAAATAAAAGGACTTAATAATATTCTTAGCTCTAGTTGGGTTAACTCTAGTCTCAAGAAAGCAATAACTAGGTCTATGAGTGCCAACTAATTTCATAGCTTGGAGACAAAATTGAGGCCTACCGGCCCCTCTTGCATTCCGACTAAGCATCTCTCCATTGGCAACTGTTTGATGTTCCAGGCCCATACTATCCTCTTCCCCTTGTTCTATTTGCTCATCCCAGTCCTCTTCCATATCTCCATCCCCTTCTCCCTCATGATTTTCATACAATCACTATCCTCATAGTTGTCAATAATTTTAGAAAGATTTTCATTTTCCTTCTCTACCTCTTTAGGCTTTGGATCGATGCATCGTGGAGTTCTCCTTCCTCTTTTCTTCACTTAAGTCCATCACTTGGTTGTTGATCGATTTATGCTTTTTAACCCACATTTTTTTTTTTTTTCATTTTGATTTGTTGTTTCTATTGGAAATATGGTTGCATGACTTGTATTCAAGAAACAAGTTCAGGTCAGGCCCTTGGCATGTTCAAACCTCTAGCTTCCATTCCAGTTATATTGCTTTTTAGTTAGCGCTTTCTTTTTTTAGATTTTGAGAGGGGAAAATTGATCAATGGAAATTTGGTTTTTATTGACCAAGAATACCACGTTCTCTATATCTCTGCTTATGAGGTGCAGGCTCTTGTTGATCCCTTCTTCGCTTGAATAATAAGCCGTTGGAGTTGATTCAATCGACTTAAGGTTGTTCACATCGATCCCAACATGATTATAATTTATATTAGCAAATTCGGGGCTAAGAATTGTATCTAGCTCTACGACGAACACATGATTGGAGAAGTCTCCATCGTTGGTTTCATTGAACAGTCCATGAATGGCAAGAAAGCCAAGGCGATGCCATGGCCACTAATAGTAGTCAATTGGGGAACCATGGCAAATACAAAAGTGATAGAGAAGGAGAGAGAGTGAGGATATTCAGGTGAAGAGGAGTTAAACCTTAGAGGAGATGGGTACAGAGCATCACCGATCGGATATTGCCCCGACAACCACTGCTGTTGTCGATGGTCAACCACGATAGAAGTCAACCACTGTTGTTGCCGCCTCTCTGTTCTCGTGGAGGAAGATGATCAACAGATAACCCTGTCTCGAAAGAACCTTTCCCCGGCACAAGGGGCAACGGACAGATCGCGGGATCAAGTTTCACACTTTACCCTTTAAATGTTGGACAGATCGGTAAAGTTTTACATCTATTTTAGCGATGTAAAATTTTCACTAATTTTTGATGAATATTTACACGGATTAATGAGGTATATTAACACCACTACCAAATGCCTGTAAAATCGAACAGGGTGTAAAGTTTACTTCGATTCTCATTTATACCTCCACCAAATGCAACCGTAGAAAATAAAAGAACATGTAATTATATTTACCAGCCGTAAGTATTTCCCAATAAAAACTTACCCATGTAAGTGTATTTACCTAGATAAATAACTTACCAAAAAACAAACGTGACCCTCCAACCACATTTAGTACAGGAGGTTGAAGACATTTTGATAAAACACTCTTATGGTTTGTTAACTGTGTTAAGTCATAAAATATAAAGTTTTATTTTCACATTTGATTATGATTAAGGGTAAAATATAAAAGTCCATACTAATTAATTAGGTTTCTAACGGTCATAAAATTTCCCCTAAAGTTTTATTTTCACAAAAACCTCTCCTATAATATTGAAAAAACCTACAATTATTTCCCTTTTATTATTGTCTTGGACAAAATCTTAGCCTAAAGAATTATTTTTTCAAAAATAGCCATTTTGTCCTTATATCTATCAATTTATATGAAAATTTACATAAATACCTTTAATAAAAATTTTCATTTTTAATTAAAAAAATCCTTAAATCAAATTCAAAACAATAAAGTAATTTTACCCTATAAAAACATAGATATATTGAATCCTATAAGCCGAAATCTGGTATTTTGAATTATATTGAAAGTAAGGATAATTTAGTAATTTGAAAGTATGAAACCTTACGGAAGTTATTATAATTGTCAGACGCTTCAGGGGAGATTTTTTAAAGCCATGGCGTCGGTTCATCCGCATGGACCGCATGGTCTCGCGTCGAGTCGTCCACACCGCATCACTGCTTACGAGCGGTCGCAAGCTTTTCCATCCACCCCAAAGAACTCCAATAAAACCCTCTCCTTCTCTTCGACAGAAGATAGAAGTCGAACTCTGAACAATAAACCCAACAGAGATTCGCATCGAATAGTTTAGATTTAGAATCGATAGAGAAGATGCCAGGTCTTACCTGCAACGCGTGCAACAAGGAATTCGGGGACGATTTACAGCAGAAGCTCCATTACAAGTCTGAATGGCACCGTTACAATCTCAAGAGGAAGGTTTGGTTTCCATTTCTACCGCTTTTTCTTTTAACATTTAGATTGGGTTTACTGTTTATAAAATGAATGTTTCGTTCGGCTAAATGGATATACTTTGTTTAGTGGCTGAGGGATATAGTTCTGATGGAGATTCTCTTAATTGTCTAATTACCTTTGGTCGATGATTTTTGTGTTTTTGATTTTATCTCAAATTTCTGATTGTCTTTTTTTATAGATCGATTTTCTATTTCTTTCTATTATTTGTTTGTTCTTAAGCTTTACATCTAAGAAATAAATTTTAATCTGGTTGTAACAGAAGAAACTTAATTAACTGAGTTGCTTATATACCGCATATAATATGGGAATTCAACTATCTTGAACAAGTATTATAAATTAAAACAACAATGAAAAATTCACGTTGGAGATAAGGGTTGGAGGGCCAATCACCCCAGCATGAAGGATTTGTTTGCTGTATGGAACCGTTAATAACTGATATGATGGGATTGAGCCAACCTCTTCGGTACACCGATAAGGAGAGATGGTGGAAATATGGAAAGGAAAGAAGGCCATGAGGGGAAAGGAGGGAAGCAGGGAGAGTTTACTCTGCAGCCTACCTCTGGTCAATTGGGGGAGGCACTGTGCGTGAGTGAGAGAGAGGCCACCAAGAAAAGAACCGACTTTGTAAAATTGGGATTTTGATCTCTTAGGATTTTAATTTAGGAAATTTACTCGGTTATCCATCTACTCTTTTGTTAAGGGGTAGAGTTTGGAAATTGAGAAATATTAGGCATTAAGGATTCCGATTATGTCTATAGACCAATATGCATGAAAGTAGGAAGACAGGATGTCTATAGACCAATTATCAACTGTCATAATATACAAGTTAAAAAAATATGCCCTTAACCTTTTAGTTTTTTTTTTTTTTTATGAATATACAAGTAATTATCAACTGTGATAATATAAACAGTAAAATTGATCCAAAAAATAATATAAACAGTAAAAAAAAGGTTATCAAAAGCAGCTCCTTTGAAAGCTTTGTGGCAGATACCCAGGAGAGAAAAGTGCCAATAGCCTTCTTAATAATGATCTTATCTGTGCATGCTACATTTTCAAAAATATAAGCATTCCTTTCTCATCAAATGTTCCATCCTCGTAGCAAGTCATCAGAGTATGTGGGAAACAACTCTTTCCAATAAAATCCCAGCACATTCATTTTGACCTGAAATCCCAAATTCATCTTTTTTCTACCCCGTCTTTAAATATTCTCAAGTATTACTGATTAGAATTCTTGTTTTGACAATCTAGATATATAAGTCATCTTGTGATATTGAGCATCTTCTTTATTTCAATGATCAAACTTCCTTAAGATGTACAAACAAAGATTATCTGCATCATCATGAAATATCTAGATTTGTAGGATTGGTTCTGATACCTAATTGATGGAGCATCAAATTGATGCAAGATGCACCTGTAAAATATTAAAATGAGAATGAAACAACTCTGGAATCACAATGAACACTATATGTTTTACCAGGTTGCAGGGGTTCCAGGAGTAACTGAAGCATTATTTCTAGCTAGACAATCTGCACTAGCCGAAGAACAAAATAAGCTAAATGAGACCCCCATGCTTTACAGCTGTGGTCTTTGTGGCAAGGCATATAGGAGCTCCAAGGCTCATGCTCAACATCTTAAATCACGGACTCATATTATGCGGGCTTCCCAGACAACAGATGGCCATCAAATTGTTGGGGATACAATAATTAGGCCACTCCCAAATCGTGTCACAAATAAGTCTCCCCAAGAGGAGGTAAACAATGAAGAAAGTGGAGATGAGTGGGAGGAGGTTGGATCCGATGATGATTTAGTTGGAGAGGCGACAGCATCTTTGACCCATTTGAATGTGGAAGAGCCTCCCTCAGATGATGATATGGATGAGGACGAGGAGTTTGAACCATCCTGTTGCTTCATTTGTGATATGAAGCATGGAACCATAGAAAGTTGCATGGTACACATGCACAAGCAGCATGGGTTCTTCATCCCAGATATTGAGTATTTAAAGGATCCCAAAGGCCTCCTTACCTATCTTGGCCTTAAGGTATTATGAGCTTTTTATCATCGTGCTTTTAAAATTCTTTTTATTTTAATTTAACCCATCTGGCTTACAAAGTTGGAGTTGTTCAGCTGCATGCTTTGAAACCTGACCTTTTGCCCCTCTTTCTTTCAGGTCAAAAGAGATTTCCAGTGCTTATATTGCAATGATGGGTGCCATCCGTTCAACAGTTTGGAAGCTGTGAGGAAGCACATGGTGGCAAAAAGTCATTGCAAAGTGCGCTATGGTGATGGGGATGATGATGAGGAAGCAGAGCTGGAGGAATTTTATGATTATATCAGCAGGTTTTTTCCTTGCATTTTCTTCTGTTTGATTGTTTATTCAGAAGTTTTGACATATAATATAATGGTGTTTGTCCTTAACAGTTATGTGGATACAAATGGGAAGCAGCTGGTTGCTGTTGATGAAATGTCCAACACTGTTGAACTTGGAAGTGGTGGATCTGAGCTAGTGATAACAAGAAAAGGGGAAGATGGGATATCGATCAAAACTCTTGGTTCTCGAGAATTTATGCGCTACTATCGCCAGAAACCTCGACCGTCTTCAACAAGGGATGTTTCCCTTGCTGCTGCATTGGCTTCGAGGTTTGTTTAAACTTTGATGTTGTGTCGATATAAATGACAGTACTTGATAGAGAGAAAGAACCATCAAATAGTAACTAGTGAGGTATTCTTGTTTGCAGGTACAGGAGCATGGGCTTGGTCACTGTGCAATCCAGAGAACAAGTTGTAAGGATGAAGGTGCTTCGGGAGATGAATAGGTCTGGGGTACAAGCAATGCAAGCAAAGATTGGAATGAAGAGTAATGTCATTAAGAACCTCCCCAAGAATGTCCCATATTGATCCTGGGCTGAACTGAATGAACCCTTTCTCGGAAGTAGTGTTATTACCTATTTTTATGGCTTATTGAAGTTCGAGGTTATAAATTTGCTCAGTTGATCACTAAATGACTGAAATACGTGTGTCAATACACCTATCAAGTACAATTTAGGCATGGTTTTCGTGAGACACGATTATGCGTCTGATGGTTTTGAGTTATCAACTTCTGAGCAAATTTTTATGTTTGATTGCTATGTTTTGCTAATTTTTAACTTTCTAGAAACATAAGATCAAACTTGGATTACCAAAAGTCGATTTTAGACATGGAGTAAATAACTGGATAGGGGATAAAAGCATTACGATTAGATCGTGTAGAGAATATCTCTTAGATGAGTTCGTGGGGTTACCCAAAAGGATTCTATGGATTACATCCCACTTTATGGAAGAGGATTATATCCTCAATGATCAGGATACATGGGTGGATAGATGCCATGAAGGTTGCAAATGTATGTGGTCCTATGCAATATGGGTATGATTAGGAAACATATTTCATGGAAGCTAAGGATAGTAATTTAGATTCTTTGACTTACATAGAGGCAATGTTAGATTAACATGAGAAACATACCTTATTCCTTAACCACGGAGAGTCTAATGTATGTAATGTTGTGTACCTAACTTGACCCTGTGAACAAATACAACCATCACACTTTGCACATTCTTTAGACTTTATCTTCCTTGCCTTTGACCCTGTCACATATTTCACCCCATCTCTTATTTTATACATAGAATCATTAATCACCTTCAAACCTTCTTGTACAATAAAATTCAAAATATGAAATAAAATCACCATTATAAGGCAAAGAAGATTTAAATTGATCACACAAAATATCTTGCATACTATCATTACATCTTTCATTATCCAAGGTGATTGTGATATTTTGTACTCAATTCCCTATGCTTTCTATAAATTATACACTAGTTCATATAAGGCAAATACATTGTATGCAGGAGGAATATGCCAAAAGTTCAAAATTTTTTTGAGACAAAAGGTACCATTAAGTAAAGAAAAAGTCCACATATACACATGTCAAACAAATCCTACTAGGAACATTATTTAAAGCAAGTTTAAGTCTTTCTTTCCCTCTCTTATAGATTTTCAAACAATGTGCTTTAGTAGTGATCATAGTCAATGTTTTAATATCTTCATTTAGATAACACCAAACATTTTTTGTCCTTTCATGCTCAACATATGAAAATGTATATCTATGTTGTATAATAGATAACATGACCAACCCTTTATAAACCTCTAGATCTATTTTTCTAGCTAATTTCCCCTCTTTAGGCATCATTAATTGACCCACATCCTTGTGATCACACTTAGGACAAATTCCAATATGGCGTTTAAAATTAGAAATGCCATGTGAAGAGTCTACAATGTATATCTTAGAACAATGTTTACACTTTGCTCTTAATTTTTTATCTTCAAGCGTGTTTCCTAGAATAATCTCAAATTCTTTCCGAACTTTAACAGATGTTCATTTTTATGTTTATAAGTTTTTTTTTTTTTGAATGAATTGACCATCCTTATTAGCCATTGTTCTTGCACAAGCCCAACTTTTCATTTTGTTCATTAGCTAAAAAAGACAACAAAAACATGGTGGATCAATAAAAGCTAAAATGAAGATTAAGAAAAAATCAAATTGAAAAAGAAAATTTACATGATTAGGAAAAAATCGAGATTAAAAAGTAAACAAGCAAGTCCTATTTTTCATTCTTTAAATATTATTTTTAGAAAAGAATAAAAAATATATATTTATATCATGAAAATTTATGTTCATTCATCTTTAGGAACATATAGAACAACTCAGTTTTATGGAAAAAAATTGAACAAAAACAATTCAAAAAGAAAAAGAAAAGATTGATTGTATCGTTTTATGCAAAAAAAAGAACCATTAAAAATAATTAAATAACAAAAATCTATTAATAAAAAATAAAAGACAAAAATAAGATACACTAAATAGAAAAAAAGAGTAAAAAACCAAACCTTGGAGTTTGTAGTGGCTTGCTGTCCAACACCAATAGCTTGAAGTTTTTGAAAAAAAAAGAAACCCTTACTTCTTTTCATTAAAATGTTAGAGTGAGAAAGGAGAACACTATCTAACGAAGAGAGACATCAAAAAAGCAAATTGAAGAGAGTGAGAGGCTCACAAAACTAAACGAAAAAGGGAATTTGTTTCTTTATTTGACTCTACAAGACTACAATCCTAGACTTCTTCCTATTATTGTTAGGCTTTTAGCATTTTGGCTCATTTTGGAAGGACTACAAATACAAATATGTACAATACAAATTCATACAAAATAGTGCAAAATATAAGGTTTTGCGTTCTATATATGTGTATTTGTACTCCTTCCAAATGGAGCCTTTATTTCAAACTAGTCTATACATTATAATTACAAAAATACCCCACCTCATCCCATGTTTTTAATTTGAACCTTTAATTTTCATTTTTCAAACATTGCTTTAGGATGACCTGGTGGGTGACCCATGACCTGACCCAACCAAGCCCAGCATTTTTGGGTATGGTCGGGTTCCGGTCAATTTCAGTTTCAAGTCAAAAGGTGGGGATCCTAACCCTTTTTTTTGGTGGATTAGGGGCGAGTTAATGGGTTGGGTCAACTTTTTTCTAGGTCTAGTTTTTAGAATTTTTTATTTTTGACCTATCCAATTGTTGAATTTTTACACAAGATGATCTTTTAGGTAATGACCTTTAAATCTGAGATATCGTACCCCAACATAACTCTAGGCTCACCAAACTCTGCACCTTAGATTCCACATTGAGGGTTGTCATTGATCAGGATTTATTCTTATACATTTAGAACTCCTATGGATCCCAATACCTTTAAACCTTACCTTCACCTTTTTAAGACCACTGATCATCCACATGCCAAACTTTAAACTAATAATCCCCATTTTACCCCTTAAACAAGAAAGGTTCTGATTCAACTAGTTCCATTGCTTGCAACTTTCCAAATCAAAGATTCTTGCTTGGGCACAACTCCCAAGACCCTCAAACCTCACCATAACCCTTTTGAGACCTCTGATCATCTACTAATCAAGTTGTAGACTCCAAATCCCAATTTCACCCATTATACAAGAAATAATCCGGTTTAACTACTTTCATTTCATTGCACGCAACTCTACTAATAAGATATTCAATTTCTAACCTTGCTTCCGAGACATACAAACCTTACCGTCACTCTTTTAAGACCCCAATCATCTACTCATCAAATTCTAACCCAAAAATTCTCATTTTACCCCTTGAACAAGAAAGATTTTGATTCAACTCTCTCAAATTAGAGATTTCCTCTCCAAACTCACTTCCGACACCTCCAAACCTCACCATCACCAATTTATGTCGTCACATCATCCACTTGAAAAATTTTAGATTCAAAATATTCATTTTACCCCTTAAACATAAAAGGTTCTGACTAAACACTCTCATTAGGCCCAAAGTAACTCTCTAAATCAATATTCTCTTTTTGGACCCTCTTCTAAAGACCCCCAAAACATACCATCACCTTTTTAAAATCACCAACCGTTGCCTACCAGACTTTAGATTTAAAATCTTCATTTTTACTCCTCTATTAAAAATTATTCTAATCCAACCACTCTCATTGGCCATAATTTTCCAAATCAAAGATTCTTTTTTTTGGCCCAACTCTCAAGACACTTAAACCTTACCATCACCCTTTCAAGATCCTCGATTATCTATCCATCAAATTTCAGACTTAAAAACCAATTATTAACTCATCAAATTTGAGACTCAAAATTCTAATTTTACCCCTTGAAAAACAAAAATTTCAATTCAACCACTCTCTTTAGCCACAACTCTCCATATTAGAGATTCTCTTTTCGACCTTACTTCTAAGACCTCCAAAGCTTACCATGACCATGTTAAGAACTTGCACATATACCCATCAAATTTTAGACTTAAAATCCTCATTTAAAACCTCATGAAAGAAAGATTCTAAATTAACAATACTCATTGGCTGCAAATCCAAATCAAATATTTTCTTTTCAGATCTACTCTTAAGAATCTTGAACTTAACCAATTACCCTTTTGTGACCCTTGATCATCCACTTGTCAAATTTAGACTCAAAATCCCCATTTTACACCTATAACAAGAAATAGTCTGATTCAACCACTCCCCCCATTTTATCCCTCGAATAAGAAAGATTCCAATTCAACAACTCTTATTGGCCGACACTCTCCAAAATCAGATATTCTCTTTCTAGCCCTGCTTTTGAGACCTTCAAACCTCACCATCACCCTTTTATGACCACCAATCATCCACCCCACCAAATTTTACACTCAAAACATTTTACCCCTTGAATAATTGTGTTATACATGAACACTTTGCAATTTAGATAATCTATAAGATCAAATATTTATGTGTGCACTATGTTTAGATAGCAATAGTAAGAAGATGTATTGTGGCACTAGATTATCATTCTTTCTATTTGCAAAGGACTGAGTGTAGGGATGCCAATGGGGTGGGTTCGGGGAGAGTTTTGTGAATTCTAGACCCTATTCACCTCCTTAAACCTCCAAACCTATACCTGCTTCAAAAGCTATAGCTGGTTGGATTTTGAGAATCCAAACCCTTCCCACACATGAAATCCAAAACCCTCCCCAAACCTATTTTTTCTTATTATATAAAGTAATAAATAAGCAAAATAACACAAACAAACAAACAAAGTTTCCAATTATTTGATTAAAATTCAAAATATCATTAAATTCTACACCTAATACATAAAATTTATATGCTTTCAAACAATATATGGGTTGAGGAGGGTCAGGCTTTGCCTAATACATACCCTACCTGTACCCATATGGGATGTAGAATCCCAAAACCTGTCCCCACCCCAAAATTAGTCCTGAAATTTCCATACCTAACTAAGTGTGGTATTTACTATTGTAGTGTGCTTTTAGTGGACATTACACAATTTCTTTCATATCATGGAACATACAGACTTCTCCATACTAGACATGTACTTTAGATAAACAAGTGACTAGGTATTGCTAAAAGTTTAATCGTTAAAACTTTACCTCCTCTTTTGCAAGGGGGCAGGAATTTTATTAAGAGGCCTAAAGGATGGATGTCAAAACTAGTTTTCTACATTAGGGATAGTGGATGGTTGACTACATTGTTGATGAACACAAGTTGACATAGATGTATGGATACATAGTTGATGAACATATACTACCTCCCTTCATAAGCTTCCCCAGGCACCAAGGTGTAGTAGGACTTGTTTGTCTTGATAACTTTTACATAACAGGTCCCACCAATCCTCCTTTTGACTGTGGGCTCCAATAGCTCTATGAAATTTTGGATGTTTGTTTGTCTTAGGGGCATTTGATAGAGGTTATTACTACCATAGGTCATAGCCAATCATCTTCACCAATTAGGACTCAAAACTTGGTAGCTACTTCCATGAACTACATTATAATATAATGGGATCAGTGGCTTGCTAAGAAGGGTATGGTAAGTAGTGTAGTCGACAATCACATGAAACTGCTTCAATTGGTAAGGATTCATATCCACAATGATCACAATGGAGCCCAGAGTTGTAGAGACATTGGCATTGAAATATAAGACCTCCATTGGTATCCCCTTGATGTCCTTCTCAAAGATCCCCACATCTGCTTGAAAGTATGGATGATGGTAAAATTCACTTAATTGTCATGGTCAAGTTGGACTCTCAATGCCTCATATCCATTCAACCTTGCTGAAATATATAGCAACTTAATTATTGTGCTCTGGGTCTGCAACCCACCATGTCCTCTAGATCGAGTGTTACCTCACTTGCTCCTTCTATTGCCCTAATATAAGACAATGATGTGTGATAAGGTAGTAGCAATGGTTTGGCTCTAATAGTTTGGGAGAGAATGGTAGTCTCTCGAAGGTCAATGATTCAAGGAAGAGAGAGAGAGAGAGAGAGAGAGAGAGGAGAATAAAATGAAGGTTTCTCCTCTCCTTATAATGGGCCCTATTTATATTGTTTGGACCTCCATATTCTATAATCTTCCTATATTTTGTTATTTTACTATTTTTCCCTTCAATTATTATTCCAAAAAGTTCTAGTATTGATACAAATAATTTTGCTTAAATAATCAATTCCTATTTTGAACTGGTCTATTCTCACTCAAGTTTGTGCTATGTCAATTGAGTTAATGAACTTATATAAATCCATTGTCGTTGCCCAAAACCCCACCCTAGAGCTAATCTAAACCATTGATTGGACCTCTCTATGCATCTGTACCATAGATTCGGCCCTTCTAGTTGTTAACCTCTTAAAACCTTAATGTAAAAACCCCAGTTACCTCCCTCAAGAGAGGCTTTTCAAATTTTGGTAAAAAAAGAACTAAGAGGGAAGTTTGAATTTCAAGTTGTGGAGGGATTTCTAAGCATTAATGAGAAAGACAATAAAGGGGAGAGAGTTTTTCTAGGAGGCAATTAACTTGATCAAGGGGTCAAGGGAGGAGAGATATGTTGGAGGGTTTGAAGAGAAAAGAAAAATGAGAGAATGTAGGAAGAAAGGGAATTTGGTTAAAGATGTATTTTTGGAGGAGATACCAAAAAAGGAAAAAGGAGAGAAAGAAAGGAAAGAAAGAAAAAAGGGAGAGATGTTAGAGGTGGAGAGATATTGGGAGAAGGGGACCGAACTAGTTCAACCCAAGGAGAGAAGGAAAAGAATAAAGAAAAAAGAGAAAAGGAGAAGAAGGGTATTTAACCAATTCAACCCAAGAGGGAGATAAGAAATACAAAGGAAAAGAGATCGAAGTAGTCTTCCATTTGGCCAAGGATTAAGGAAGAAGAAAAAGAAGAAATATGTGGCAAAACCCTAGGTCGATTCAAAGGAGTAAGAGAAGAAGAAAAAGAAGAATAGAAAAGAAAGGAAGAAAAAAAAAGAATCCCCAACTCCTATTTGACATAAATAAAGAAGAAGAAAGGAGAAGATGAAGAAGACAAAAAGAAAAATAAAGAGAAAGAAAAGGAGGGCTTGGTGGAGAGGAAACCCTAGGCTGAACCAGTCTAGTAGTGAAGGAGTGAAGAAGAAGAAAAGAAAGAGAGGACCGAAGTAGTCCAAGGAAGGAGGAAGAAGAAAAGAAGAAACCCTAGGTTTGGTCCAAGGAAGAAGAAGAAAAGGAAGAGAAAACCCTAGATTGGTATGACCCAAAAAAGAAGAGAAAAAAAAAACCTAAAACAAGAAGGGGTTCAACCATTAAGAAGAGGAGAATGAAGAGACTACAAGAAAAATGACTTTTTCCGCTAGAGTTTTTACCGGCAGTCGGCAAACTGTCGCTAAAACGTTCTAGCGGCAGTTATAAACAACTTCCGGTATAAATGATCAGCTGCCGCTAAAAGTATATTAGCGGCAGTGCAACTGCCGCTAATTCTAATTCGGCTGCTGCTAAAAGTATATTTTTAGCGGCAGCCTTGAGCTTTTTTCAAACTACCTGTTTTCTAATTCTAATTCTAATTTTTTCAAACTATCTGTTTTCTCTATATTCATTTATACCGAAATAAAATACAAAAAAAAAAAAAAATCAATTACAAGATAGTTTGATCAAGATCAGAATTCACCCCAAAATTTTTCATTAATAAATATGAAAAAGAATTTATTGATTGATGCTTGTATTGGGAGCATAAATGCTGCTGCATATACAGGGAATTTATTTTTTGACAAGTCCAGTTGGTTTTCTTGTATCTTTGTTGATCGGATGCTCCATCTTCGTGACTTCCCCACTTTGATCTGATTTGGTTTCAAGGGAAGATCTCTCTCATAGCGATATGACCAACTTAAAGGTCCTGTGTCTGAGACCTCTTTCCAGGAACCTGCTCCAGGAGGTCCTCTGTTACTAGGAAAAAACCATGGCTGGCTCTCTGACATTGATGATATAAGTATCTTCTTATTCCGTTCTGCCTGATGATTTTAGCATCTGCAAGCTCCTCAGCTGCATCAGTCATTACATAAAGTATCAGGATACGTTGACTAACATCCACATTAGGAGAGTATAATAGTTTGTTGAGGACATCCACAAATTCAAAAGGACATGTGACAAGCAATACAACTAGTGCTCTTTGCCTCTTTATTTCAGCTGATTCTTCCTCCCCTTCGATGGTCAAAATTGAGCGACGGACCTGCGCAAGAGCTCTCACAAGATCACCAGACACATGCTGGAGTTCATCAGGTGATGCTCTTACAAGTTTTTCAGCAACATCGAGTGCTCTTTCCACCTGATAGAATAAGAAACAGATAAATAATTAGGAAGGATTCCTTTATCACCTATTCAAATTAGTCCTGTCATAATAGTCCAGATTAATCACTTGATAAGAGAAAACCAGAGAGAAAAGAGAAGAAATGAGAGCAGAAAAGAAGTTCAATGGGTGGAGAAAAACCAGATAGCTTCTTATTTTTACGCTTCCTTTTGGTATTTATTCTGGCGTCAGCATTGTCTACTTCCTTGTAATAGAAGATATTTTCACATCACCATGAATCTCTTTTTTACCATTCAAACTGGATGAAATCCCCTTGGATTGGGTAGAAAACCCAAATTCCCAGTCAATAGTCTCTCCATTGAAACTATCATCAAGGTAAAGAGGATTTTTTGGGTCAACCACTTTAGAGAAATCAAAAGTTATATTATTCATTTTCCATGCTAGATATGTATCTGAAGAAAACAACACATTGGAAGAAAAGAATGGGAAAGGATACAAGTTTGCTGCTCATTGGAGCTGATTGAACAAACCCACGTTTTGACCATACTCCAACCAAACTCCATTGGGTCAACAGGAATTCTTCTTCTGGATGTGCATCTTCTGGAATAGATCAGTTGTATATGTTACTGCCTATTTTGGGAACTCAGTTCTTTTCATTTTAATATCAATTAGAGGTATCCATCCAGTGTTTTTATATTGAAATATATGTATTTGTTGATGTTCTAGAGGAACACTACAAATGCCTCATGATCCAGAATGAGGAACAGCTGGGTTTACAAAATATGAACTACATTTTCTGGGATTTAAGCAGGAAAGAAGTACCTGAAAGAACCTCCGCTCCTCCAGCCATTGCATAATGGGCATGACTTTTTCATTATCATCTTTCCACTCGTTAGCCACCACAGCTGCAACTCGATTAGCTGAAACTTTAATTCTTGCTAGTTCCCTCTCTAGTGTCCTTTTCTCATCCTGGAAAATCATAGGACAAGGGAGTAGCTCAACTCAGAATTTTGCACCCAAATAAAAGCTTCAAATATCACTGACCTATGAGCACTTACCGAACTAAAGTAGTTAAAGTACCACTCACTAACAGGCTGGCTCTTACATTTAATTCAGAAAGCCTGAAAGTGAAGTCAACCCAGGACTCCGGGAGTCAGGTAGTGGACTCAGGAAGTCATGTTCCAAATGCCATTTAATTTATAAATATGTGGAAAAATTTAAAAAGCATAAAAATATAAATTTGAAAATGAATCACTATCACTTTTCTTTTGTTAAATTTAAGCGATATCTTGATCATCCCAAGAAAATTCAAATCATTAACCTTTGTTAGTATATAAAAATATCATTCAATGGACAAGGCAATCAGCAAGCATGATTTGGGAATCAAATCC
This sequence comes from Nelumbo lutea, assembly GCF_056320005.1. NCBI lineage: Eukaryota > Viridiplantae > Streptophyta > Magnoliopsida > Proteales > Nelumbonaceae > Nelumbo > Nelumbo lutea. Next base: position 33,483,602 of record NC_142691.1, read on the forward strand.
ATCAATTCTTTTCTATTGACTTCACCATTAAAAAAGCCTAGAAAGAAGATTTTAGGGATTTTTATATTGTACTCCACCTCAGAATTCTGATTTGAACTGCAGACCTACAACAATTCAAATTTATAAACACCTCCACCTATAACATCCATACCCGACCGTGAATTGGCATCAATTCCGAGCTGGCACCTACCTCCAACTGTACAATGGAGCTAGGATTTCTGAGGGAGAAAGGACTGTTAGGGGGAATGGGTTATGCTAAACCATCTCATCATGGATGGAAGTACATATATACATACATAATATATATTCAACTCTGCCAAGTTTGCATTACAGGTATTATGGTGTCTATATGCATCCCTGCTTAACTTCAAATACATTTATGGAATTATACCGTCTCTGTTTTTATTTTTTGGCAAACTATGCTCTGTTATGAAGACATAATGTTGAATTAAGTTTCCTCTGTTCTAAGGTATGAGAAACGAATCATCTGTTATGAAGACATATATACATACATCAGCTACCTTCCATATATCCAGTCACAAGTGTCAGTCGAAGAGGTGTTTCAAATAGATTAAGTGAGGTGTGAGGCTATATCCCACAATGTACAACTGCAGTGTAAACCCAATGTTTAAGTATAACATAATTAATTATCTAAAATGATTCGAATCTAGAGGATGATATTTATGCTTCTGGTTTTCAAATTAATTATGAAGGAAACCTAATTGAATTCATATGTGTATTGTATTGTTAATTAATTGGCTAAAATCCATCTATTAATTAGTTGGGGAATGAACTCTTTAGTGTGTCATAATGCAAAGAATAGAAATATCCATCAACAAACTAATTATTCAATCCTAATCTTAAATTGCCAAGATAGCTACTAAATAGGTTAACCAGAATTTTTTGGAAAATAAACTTTAAAGAATAATGTGATTATGATTATTCACTTGTCTTTTATTAGGACTATGGAATATGGTAGAATACAATGAATTGGACCAACAAACCATTGAATTGGACTGGTCAATTCTAACTTAAGAAGAATCGGATGTCCTGTCTTTGACCCAACAAACCATTGAAAACCATCTGCTTTTTAGCCATTCGGATGGTTTTCAACAACCAGCCCTGTTCATTGCTGTATCTTAGCTACAAACAATGCTTTTAAGAACCTATAACCCTCAATAGAAGCAATAGCACATTTCTGGCTGTTGCTTAATTGTATACAGAATATATTTAGAAACTATGATCTAGACTTATATATTATAAATCAGTTTTTTCAAAAGAGTGGTCCAGGTGATAATGTTAGAATCTTCTCCATGTGGGAGTCTCTTTATCCCTCATCTTTCATACACAGATGTGTTGCTTTAACTAGACATTAAAATGATCTTTGGATGCAGTGCCCAAAAAAGCAATCTAGTGAACCAACTTGTTGGATTAGATATCCTAGAAACTGTTCCATTAACGGTTGATATATTTTAAAGCAACAGGTGTCTGAAAGTGTGGATATAGTCACCATTTACTGCATAAAAACTTTATCCAGAAGGTAGGGGTGATCATTGGCTGGGCCAGGCTTGTCACCTAGTATAAGGAACTTCAAGTAAGACCAAGCCCAACCTGCACACGGTGTCTGAAATATAAACCCAGGCCTAAAGACTTGTACATAGTATACACGGGCCAGGCATAGAAGTATCGGGTGCAGGCCAGGCTTTCTAGGCTGGGCTAGGAATGATAATCCCAACCATAAAGTGAAATTCCTAGAAAGCAACAGCCCATGTGGTTAAAAGTTTGGGGTTTTTATTGTTCAGTCTATCCCCGAAATCCTAGCTCCACCATACAGTTGGGGGTAGGTGCCAGCTCGGAATTGATGCCAATTCACGGGCGGGTATGGGTGTTATAGGTGGATACTTGAAAAAAAAATCTTCCAAGCATTTCCCATTCTGACTTAGTACAAATGTTTTTTTTGATAAATATGACTTAATACAAATATTAAGACAATAATTTTGGGGATTTTCCATATTATTTGATGATTGGGATTGGCACCAATTCTAGTTTTAAATTTTTGACCTACTAATTGCATGACCCTATTTAACTTCTATCATTTTCTTTCCTAAACTGAAAAAAAAAATGATGAACAGAGGATGATGATATTGTAATATGAACATGCTGACCAGAAAACTATAGGTATTCTATGGATGAAAATGGCTCTAGTGGAATAAATTGCTTTTAGCTCCATTAATTGTAGGATATTTCTCAAGTTCCAGCTTACACGCATGGGTTACTATCAACATTATCTTAATTAGATTGTATATAGTAATGGTGATCATTTTGATTTTTCAGGGGAGATGAGGTGTAAATCAATTATTTTCCCCTCTGTTGCCATATTGAGATTATTTTCATTTCATTTTATTCAGTTTATTCCTTCATAGTCTACTAGGTAGTTTGTGATGCAATCTGTGAATCTGTATGTATATAGAGTGAAGTTCAAAACAGCATACCCACTGAAAAGCACCTTCCTGAGTTCCATCCAGAACAGTGGACTATGAAGGAATAAACTGAATAAAATGAAGTTCAAAACAGCATATAGAGTATAGAGTGAATCTGTATGTAGTTTGTGATGCAATCTGTGAATCTGTATGTATATAGAGTGAAGTTCAAAACAGCATACCCATTGAAAAGCACCTTCCTGAGTTCCATCCAGAACAGTGACCCACTCTGGTTTTCACTTCAAGGAACTTTTGTCTTCAAGAAAATCCCTGACCTAGAAACAAAGTATTTTAAACCATGAATAGGAGTACCTATTTGAGTGTTGATAAGAAAAGGCAAAATAAACATATGCATATACACACTGATTTAAGTCATAAAATCAAAAGGGGAACAACATGAGATTTTCCGCTTGCAAAATTCTATCTGAAGCATCACCTTCCAATGCCCTCAGACCTGTCATTTCCTGAAATATGCATTGAAGTCAATCAGAGTGGACAACAGGTATGGAAGACTTGCATAGGTTAAATATTTTATAACAGAAAAGTGAAAAAAAATATATCATAAGTACACACCCCAATTCTGACTGGTGTCTTGTGACAACTCTTTAGTAACAACATCTTCTGCTTTCTCAATCTGCAGCCTTCTGGGGATCATTGGCATATGCACTCAAACCCAGTTTTTTCTGCAACAACAATGAACCATAATGGACATAGTAAAACATGCACGATAGACATGTACATCATAGGATGGGCCTCATAAATGTTGACATGAAAATGCCTTCATTTATCTTTAATTATGGGGCCAAAAATGTAGAGGCAAGAAACATTCAGAGAACAAAGCAAGAAGCCAGAGACAGAGAAGAAAAAAGAGCATTTTGATAGGTTTTCTAAATAGAGGAAAAACGTTTTTGATGTTCATCTTGTCATGAAACCAAGGCAAGTATCAACATTATATGGTAAAGATTTTTAGAAGGGATAAAAGTGTCTATGGTTTAAAACAAATAAAACACCACAGAAAACCTAGCAGACAAGCCCCAAAACCAGAAACCTGTAATTGTCTAAATCAGAGCCAAGAAAACAGTAGAAAATTAGAAACCAAGGATTAAAGAAATTGAAGGGAATTCTAGTTATGTAGTTCACTGCAGCAATCTAATACTCTATTCCAATTCAATCCCAATAACATGCACAAAATAGGGTCTACCATTGTTATCTGAGAATCTTCTCTAAACCCATTGCATTACAACGAACAAATTCCACTTCCATTTCCGATCCAAACGTAAACCTACTATTTGAATTCAAGTTTAATTGTTCAAGAAGAGACAAAGAAGTAGTAAAATTCCAACCTCAGGACGTCAATCTAAAAGATCTAAAAAACACTCCAATTCTGTGGCGCAAAGGACAAACAGATATGCAAATCTGAATTTCGATTCTAAGAGATGGAATCATAGAATCCAATTCGAATTCCATGAATCAGATAGGCCCTTGAAATAGTAATTTGAAAAGGTCCTCTTTGAAAAAGAAAAGTTGCATTGCAGCAAATTCCGTTTCTATTTCCACTATTTGATCAAAGCACAAGCTTACCTGTACGAAGAGCTCGAGATCTTTTCTGATGAGAACGAGATTCAGACTTTCGTCGAAGCAATACACGTGGACTCTACCAGAGCTTCCGGCTTCAAAATAACCGCATGACCTGCAAACTCCACTAGAAATAGATACTAGAGGAACATGAACTGCAAGTCTGGCCATTAACTAAAATAAGTTACAAACTCACAAACCCTTACATGGCACGTGGGCTAGCTCATACCTATTTGAGTGCGAGAGGTTCTCTCAGGAACAAAAGCAAGAATCAGATATACAACAAGAATCACAAACCTAAACTCTATAGCTAGATATTTTATGAAATCAACTTGAGTATACAGTTTGGTTGAACTGATTCTGATTAATATAATCACCAAAGCTTATCAGAAAATAGAAGGAAAGGCTCTAAAACCTCGTGTTGATTGAGTAATTATCCTCATTATACCAAAATTGAACACTAACTGATTCGGAAGAGAAAATGTCGATTGAAGTGTTGAAGAGTGGCTGAACAAAAAAGGACAGGATGTTCTCCGGTGATGAATTGAACAATTCGGGTTTTGATTTACCTAGGCATCGCCGGTTGGTGTTGTCCAGTGGAAAACAAAGAGAAATTAATAGGTGGGATTGAATATATATATATATATAGAGAGAGAGAGAGAGAGAGAGAGAGTTTACCCATCAAATGCCATGTGCGACTGTATGCGGGAGAGATATAGATAGAGCGCGAGCGAGCGAGCGAGAGAGAGAGAGAGAGAGAGAAAGAGAGCGAAAGATAGATGACTGAGAGAAAGAGGGCGGGAAGAAGGCGATAGCTAGCCCGTGCTTTTTGCGGCAGTCGATTGTTTTTTAGCGGCAGTTTTAATTGACTGCCATTAGAGCTAAAGATCAATATTTCTAGCGGCGGTCGCCAAATAGCCGGTTCGAAAACTGCCGCTAGAAATGCATTTTTTTTGTAGTGAGAGTCATTACAACTCATTTTTGGATGTATTTATCCATTGGAATCATGTAAGAGGCGTGCCTGGGGATCAAAACTCACGCCTTAATGTGAAAAGCCCTCCAACAGAACCTTTAAACATGATACTTTTTGGACTGTCAACATCATTTTTTTTTGTCAAAGGATCTCTAGCTATTTGATCAAAATCCACAGAAACGTAAGCTACCCACCTCATTTTGTTTGGTTTTCCATAAGACTTATTAGTATTCCTTTTCTTTATTATTGATGTAGGCACATTCGGCTAAACCAATGGCTAGGAGGTCTTGCTGGGCAAATCAGGGCCCACTCAGGGATGAGCTCGGCAGGTCTTGTGGTACCAATCTCGTTGTGTCACCTAGCGGCCTTAGATGGCCTCGTTCCATGCGTACGGACTTCATCTTGACCTTCCGAGATCTGCCATAACTCGGTGGCCTCAAGTATAAATAGGAGGTACCAACATCAAGGTAAGGGATCTAGAACTCAAGACTCCCAAGTTCTCTTTGGAGTTTCTTTATCCTCTCCTATCTCCTTGTCTGAGTTACTTCGTACCTCAGACCTCGGACACTTTGCACTTCAGACACCTCCACTAGCCACCTCAGCTTAAGAGCGAATTTATCGTATTGACCCCTCGACCAATCTGAGCATTAACAATTGGCGTCGTCTGTGGAAAGCATTGCTAAGACATCCCTTAATTTAACTCCACACCAAAAGAATCAACTCCTAAGCCTCAGCCAACATGGTGAGGAACACGTGAAACACTCAAAACCTGGTTACCACTGAACAACTTCAAGCGGTCCTCGACCAGTTGGACCACCTCACCCGACGGGTTGATGAGGCGTAACCATAGGCAGGACGCCACCCCTAGGGCGACCGCCCTACCTACTAGGAGTTTGGGCCACTGAGGGGAATGTGAGTCCGTTGACCTGCTAGCCCTCGACCCCATCGATTCCCCTCAAGCCGAGCCTTTGGAATTCGACAGTAGCCGATGCGTCAGCCAGCCGTCGAGAGCCTCAGGACCTCTTAGCCAAAGGGGGTAAGAATCAGCATTGTCTCATGATAATTGCCAAAACCCTAAATAGCATCACCACCACGAAGAAGAGAGAACTCTAGGGACGAAGGCAGGTGCCCCGGCTATCACAGCCACCTCTCGAGGGCCGAGGGCCGACGCCATGCCTCTCCCTCACAGGTCTCGGGCCTTCGAGACCTCCTAAATAACTGTCGAGCTAGAAGAGATGGACATAGCCCTGCATCCGAGTACTTGGGGGTCCAGGTCAACCCCCACCGAGTTTGTGAAGACCGGAATGGTGCGTAGGCCCCCTTTGACCAAAGAATCATGGACCTACAAGCCCAGCTCGGAGCTATCAAGGACGAGCTCCACCAAGTCAGAGAGTGCCGATTTGACGCCTTGGCCAACTAGAGCCATCCAATTGGAAGGATGGAAGCATTCACCTCGGACATCATCTTCGAGCCCCTTCCCCTGCTCTCCAAAGCTCCAGAGCTAGAAATGTACGACGAGACGATAGGCCTCAGTAACCACCTAGAAAGTTTCAAGGTGCTCATTCTCCTTATGGGTACTCCGATGCCCTGACGTGCTGGACTTTCCAGGTGACCTTGAAGGGGGCAGCTCGATGATGGTTCTCTGGCCTCCCACCTCACTCCATCAACTCGTGGGAGCAGTTCGCCAACTTATTCCTTGCCCATTTCATCAACATCAGGCGATGCAAGAAGAGTGTCGTCTCATTGATGTCCGTCAAGCAGAAGCACGGCGAGAACCTGCAGTCCTACATTGACCGCTTCAAGAAGGAAGAGCTTGAGGTCTGAGACCTCGACCCAATGGTCTCCATGCATGTTGCCATCAATAGCCTCCTCTTCGGTTGGCCCTAAAGTGATCAGTAGCCAAGACCTCACTGAAGTCTAAGGCAGAATTCCTCAAGAAGGCACAAAAGTACATCACAACTAAGGAGGATTTGGCCGGTGATCACCAAGACAGGGAGGCCGAGTGCCACCGCGGAAGCTTGGAGAAGAAGAGGAAGAATGGAGACCACACCACCACCACAACAACAACAACAAGGACAATAAGAAGCCACCGGCACTTGACCCTGGTTTATAGTCAATACACGACACTTAACTCCACCTGAACTTAGATCTTGATGCAAGTCGATAAGGAGGAGTATGTGAAGTAGCCAGAAAAACTAAAGAGAAACCCCAAGAGGGGAAAACCGAAGAAGTACTGCAAGTACCACCATGACACTGGTCATGACACCGAGGACTGCTATGAGTTGAAAAATGAGATAGAGCCCCTTATTCGCCATGGTCACCTCAAGCAATATGTCGGGGGTGAGGCTAGGGCCTCGTCCTCCTAGCAGCAACAACAACATCAACAACTTGCTGGCATTATCGACATCATAGTCGGGGGCTCGGTCATGGGTTGAGCCTCAGCCTCGGTCTGCAAGGCCTACGACAGGCAGTTGAACATCTAGGGGCCAGCCCCCAAGAAGCCGAAGCAGGAACAAGCCCTCGCCTTCATAGACAAGGACCTAAAGGGGGTCATAGTTCCCCATGACGACGCACTTGTAATCTTAGATGTCGTCATGAATTTTTTGGTGAAGAGGATTCTGGTAGATAGTGACTCCTTAGCCAACATCCTCTTCTACAAAGCATCCGAGAAGATGAGGCTGGCACCAAGTGCTTACAACCCGCCGACGTCCCACTCATCGGCTTCTCCAAAAACGTTGTTCGGCTAGAAGGAAGAATTACCCTACCTGCCACGGTAGGCACAGAGCCTCCGTAGGTGATGAGGATGAACGAGTCCCTGGTTGTGAGGATTGGCTCCCCTACAGCGCCATCATTGGGAGGCTAACCCTCCATGTGCTCAAGGCAGCCATCTCCTCCTACCACCTCGCCCTCAAGTTCCCCACTAAGCACGATGTCATAGTCATTCGGGGGATCAACAAGCCGCTCGTTAGTGCTACGTGGCAGCACTGAAGGGCAAGAATAAAGAAGCACTACCACTTGAGGACCTCAACCTCAAGGAAGAACCAGCGAGCCGAGGCCAACCAGTCGAGGACCTCATCTCGGGTCCCCTAGATGAGGCTGAGCCCGAAAAGATAGTTCGCATCGGGTCCAACCTTCCTCCGAAGAGTCCATCCGAATTGGTAAGTTTCCTCAGAACTTATGCCGACATCTTTTTTTGTTCTGCCACTGACATGCCCAGAATTGACCCTTCGATCATTATTCACAGGCTAAGTGTGGACCTGAGGTCTAGGCCAGTTCGGCAAAGAAAGAGGAATTTTGCACCGAAGCGTTGGAAGGCCATAGGAGAAGAAGTTGACAAGCTGCTCGATGTTGGCTTCATCCAAGAGGTATACTGTCCTAATTGGTTGTCAAATGTGGTTATGGTAAAGAAAACTAATGGGAAGTGGCGGATCTGTATTGAATTCACAAACCTTAACTGAGCCTACCCAAAAAACAGTTTTCCTTTGCCGAGGATAGACCACCTCATCAACGCCACTGCAGGGTACGAGATACTCATCTTCATGGATGCCTTCTCCGAATTCAACCAGATCAAGATGCACCCCAAGGATGAGGAGAAGACCTCGTTCATCACTGAGCACGACACCTGTTGTTACAAGGTCATGCCCTTTGGCCTCAAGAATGCCAGAGCCACCTATCAGCGCCTTGTTAACAAAGTTTTCAAGAACCAAATGGGGAGGAACGTCGAAACCCATGTAGCGATGTGGTAGTGAAGAGCATGAAGGCCGAGGTGCACACTTCAAACCTAGCCGAGACCTTCGACACCTTGTAGAGGTTCAACATGAAGCTCAAGCCAGAAAGTGTGCGTTTAGCATCACCTCGGGCAAATTTTTGGGTTTCGTTGTCACTCAACGAGGCATAAAGGCCAATCCAGAGAAAATTCAGGCCATCCTATATATGGCCCCACCTCGATCGGTGAAGGAAACACAAAGACTGGCCAATCGAGTGGTTGCCCTCAACCGCTTCATGTCAAAGTTGGCCGACTGTTGCCTACCTTTCATTTGAGCCATCAAGAAGCTAAAGGACTTTCAATGGATGGAAGAGTGTCAACATGCCTTCGAAGAACTGAAGACCTACCTCGTCTCACCTCCCCTCCTCACTTGTCCCCTTCTAGGAGATATTTTGTACTTGTACTTGTCAGTCGAGGATGAGGCCATCAACTCGGTCCTAATCAAAGAAGATGGAGTGTAGTGGTTGATCTACCACGTCAGCAAGGTCCTTTGCGATGTCGAGACCCGATACCCTAAGGTGGAAAATCTAGCATTCGCCTTGGTGGTCTCGGCCAGGAAGCTCAAGCTGTACTTTCAAGCCACACGATAATTGTCTTAACCAATCAACTTCTCAAAGTCGTCCTCACCAAGCCCAAGACCTCCGGACGCCTAACAAAGTGGGCTGTTGAGCTCTCTAAGTTTGACCTCTAGTACCAATTGAGGCCAACAATTAAGGCCCAAGCCTTGGCGGATTTTGTGATAGAATGCACCTTCAACAAAACCCTTAGCTGAGACCCTGAAGGTTAAGCCGAAGAAGGGCCTCGTCCAGCCGAGGAAGCTCAGCCGACCTGATCCAACTCTAAGAGAAGTGGAGCCGGCCTCATAATTCTCACCCTAAACAATGCCGAAGTGGAGTACACGCTGAGGTTTGACTTCTCGACATCTAACAATGAAACTGAATACGAAGCCCTCCTCACCAGACTACAACTCACTAAGGACCTCGGTTTATAGCATATTGAGGTCTTCAGTGACTCTTAATTGGTGGTGAATCAAGTCAATGGCGAGTACGGAACAAGGGAGCAGAGCATAGCCAAGTACCTCACCAAAGTACAAGAACTAGCCCACCACTTCCAATACTTCTCCTTACAGCAAGTCCCACGATCCGAGAACATGAGAGCTGACACACTGTCTAAGTTGGCGAGCACCTCGGGCACAAACTTCGGCCGCATAGTTCACGTAGAGAAATTAGCTCAACCCTCTATTGAAGAAGCTCACATCCTCCTAATCCAGGATGAGCCATCATGGATGGACCCCATCATAAAATTCCTCTTGACCGAATAGCTGACCGATGACAAAAACCAAGTTAAGTGAATCCAACATCAGGCCACCCACTACACTTTGCTCAAGGGAAAGCTATACCGAAGGTCAATCACCTTGCCCTACCTCCGATGCCTCTGTTAGAAGGAAGGCAAGTACATGCTCTAAGAAATTTACCAAGGCATCTGTAGTAACCAACTTTGAGGTAGAGCCTTGGCCTAAAAGGTACTAAGGCAAAGATTTCTAGCCAATTGCTCAGAAGGACACAGCCGACCTTGTGCGAAAATGTGACAAGTGCTAAAGACACTCCAACATCTCCTATCGGCCAGCCACAACCCTATCAGCCCTCAACAGCCCTTGGCCTTTTTCCAAGTGGAGCGTGGACCTCCTTGGCCTGTTCCCTCAAGCAATAACAAAAAGAATATATCTCATCATCGCCATTGATTACTTCACCAAGTGTGTTGAAGTGGAGCCCCTAGCCACCATCATAGCTCAGGTGATCCAAAGCTTCTTCTAGAAGAACATCATCTGCTGCTTTGGCCTCCCCCACATGCTGGTCACCAACAACAGAAAGCAATTCAACTATGCGGGGTTTTGTGAATGGTGCGCCTCCCTCAGCATCAAACAATAGTACACCTCGGTAGGCTACCCTAAGATGAATGGCCTAGCCGAGGTCACCAATCGATCTATACTGGATGGAATGAAGACCAGACTTGATAGAGCAAAAGGCCTATGGGCTGATGAACTAAACAACATCTTGTGGGCATACCGGACGATACCTTGAACAGCCATGGGAGAAACCCCCTTCAACCTAAGTTATGGCACTAAGGCCATCATCACAACGGAGATCGACTAGATGATGCTTCAAACCGAGGCGTACAATGAGGCCGAGAACAATGAAGAACTCAAAACAAACTTGGACCTACTGGAAGGAGTTCAGGTGCAGACACAAATCAGGGTGGCAGCCTACCAGTAGAAGGTGGCCCGCTATTATAACTCAAAGGTCAAAGAAAGACACTACCGAGAAGGAGACCTCGTCCTCAGAAAAGTCATGGTGCCCGAGCTCAGCCTAGGAAAGCTCAGCCCTAACTAGGAAGGTCCCTACAAGATCAAGCAAGACACTGGCCCTCAAACATGGAACTCTGAGAATCTCTGGATATACTACCGATGAATGTAACACTTATTGGCTGAACAATGAATAATAATGCAAAGCTTCAAACCTTGGCTCAATTTTTGGTGTACAAATTGTTAAGTGGCCAAGACCCCTCAACCACATGGCCGGCCGATGTGCATAGCTTCTTTCGAGGCTCCACGTTCGGACCGAATTGTGGCTGGGACACATGGTTCTTTGTGAACCAGATGTCTGCCTTGCCTTCGTAGTCGAGACAGGGATGAACAGGGGCCTCGGCTACCACACACCGATCGACATCCATCGCCCACAACAGAAACACTAAAGCACCTCACAAAACAGGAAGGGCATGACATCCTTGGCTAAGTGCACCTCAACAATGTCGGTCGCCCAAAGGACCAACCTTGGGGTACCCTTATAAAAGCTAGCCAGGTCAGTCAACACCTACCCTTCGCCCCAAGCACCTTAGCGGTTATCGGCCACGGCCCTTAGCATGACCAGGTTAAGGAGGGATGTAACCCTGATCACCTCAAAGATTCACCTCAACCTCGCCTAACCAACTCTTAAAGGTTTGAAAGCAAGACAAGTCAGGCTCCACCTTGGCATCGAGCCAGGCTGAGCTATGCCTCAGGCAATACCCTCTGAACTCCTAGAGCGAATGACTAAGTAACAAGCCATTTTAGATTATAACCATTGCAACTTGTAGGGCTCTCGAAAGGGGGGGTATAGGCCCCTTGGTAAAAAAATGAAAGGAGAAATACATAGGCACAAGATAGGCAAAAAATATTTCATCAAGTATTCAATGTCTGCCAATTACAAAAGTCTCAGCCTATCATGGGGAGGTCGATTTCCTTACAGGAAATATACATAAACAAAAAAGAAAGAAAGCTTATGCACCACCCTCGGTTGGGGGAGCTACGAAGTCTTCAGTGGCAATGACATCAAAAGGCACCTCGGTAGCAACATCAACCTCGGAAGGAAGAGTGTCGGGGAGCACCCTTAGCTCATCCACTTGGAAATCCGGTAGCAGGTTCACTAGCACCTTTTTGGTATCCTCGACGCCCTCCAGGTAGGCCTCGAAGGCATAGTTGGCCAAGCGCTTCTGGTACTTCGGGGTTTGCTGCTAGACGAGGATAGCATCCCGGTATTTGGCCTCGGTTTCCACTACTTTAGCCTCGGCCTCCATAGCCCATTTGTGGGCCTCCAGCGCAACGCTGTTGAGGCAAGCTCACTATAGGCCCATCATCTTCAAGTCCTCCTGAAGCCTGATGACGCGAGTTTGATCCGCCTTCAAGTCATCCTCCAATGGCTGCCAGAGCTGCTTCTTCTACCCCAACAATTTGAGAGCCTCGTCATGGCTGCTCTCTATCGAGGCAACCTATACCGCAAGCTGCTCATTCTTTTCCTCAGCCCAGCCCACACAATTGAGGAGAAGGCCAACCCAGTCTCCCAAACCAACAAAATGCCGGTAGACTTGCAAAAAGCACATTCATTAGCAAAATAAAAAGTAAACGGAAAAGCAAGATAAAGGCCAGCTGAAGCTTACCCCTGTAGGATCATCCCCTTCACCAAAGCTTGGTCGACCCCCTCGACCTCGATGGAGTCACCCTCACAAACATTCCACGTGGGCCAAAACACCCATGCAAGGTGCTCCTCCTCCTCGGCGGAAGGCCTCCTTGGGGAATTGAGAGCATCCCTATGTTTGCCCCCTCGGTGGGGCAGTCTTTATACACTAGTTTCTTTGACGGGGGTTCAACTGAAACCTCGACTGGCCTCTTCCTACCGGTCTTTGTAGGCCAATCTCTGTCAATTAGTCTCTTCCCTTGATCACCTCCTCCACTGGTGGGGACATGTGGCTGAGGCATCTTCTCGGCGGGATCGGAGCTTCTCTCCATACGCGTAGGTGGCCCGTCGGCAGGCCTCCTTGGCATCTGCCCTCCCAATGGCCCCTTAGCCAAGGCCTTCTTCTTCCTTTCCAGAGTGCTCTCTAGAAACATGCGTTTCACGTCTAGTGGAATCTCTACAAGAAGAAACAAAGAGTCAATGCCTTCAAATAAAAGGAATACCAACATGTTAAAGAGCCGACTGCAGGGCTTCTCCTACCGAGGAGAGCAAGGCTGAGCCCTATAAAAACCAAAGGGAGCCCGGCCTTCACTAGGGGCTTGTCCCAGAGTGTCCCAACATGAGAATGTGGGATATCGCAGCGACTTCTTCGTCCTAAAGTAAAGGCTTCGACTTTTCAACAGCCAAGTACATCTCCCCCCAACCTGACCTAAACGACCAACCCTTGGGACAAGAGACAAAGAAGAACTTGCTCTTCTAGTTGTGAATAGACGAAGGGTTGTCTAAGGGTCAGTCTCTCTGAGGTTGGAAATAGTACATACCACCTTCGGTGGCATGTGCCCTTGGCACAAATAGGGCTCGAAACATCTTCGACGTCAAGACCACATCCTAAAGCCGAGCCACCACCAGCATGGCAACGATAGTCCTAAGGGCATTGGGAGCTAATTGGCTAAGGGTAATCCCATACCACTTCAGCAGCTCGGGGATCAGTGGATGAAGAGGAAACTTGAGGCGAAACTCCAAGAAGTGTTGGTAGACACAAATCTCCCCTCTTCTGGCATCCACGACCGATCACTAATGTTGGTGACCCTCAGCCTATAAGACCAAGGGATGTAGTACCTCCTACCCAAAGATTACACCTAGTCATAGTCTAAGACACTGTTTTGCTCTGAGCATGGTAGACACTCTATGTGCACCCCTCGGGTGGCGTACTCAACGATCACCCTTGAGTTAGGCTCAGGAACTAGTTCCCCTTCTACCACTAGGGGGACCCCTCGGCCTTCCAAGGCGTCATGGATGTGGCACTCTCGTAAGGAGAGTTTTCACCCTCTCGACTGCATTTGGTGCCTCCAGGGGTGACCTTCTTCCTCAGCACAATAACCTCTAGACGCGGGGGCCAGGACCTCGGCTACCGATGATCTTCGACCAAAGCTGGTGGGAGATGGGGTTCAGAAAGAGCTCGCCCCCGAGGGATCAAGGAATTCATAGCATTCAAGAACGGAGTCAGAGTACGACATGGCGAGGTGTTTACCTAAAGGTGAGGAAGAAAGCAAAGGAACTTTAGGAATCATAGTCAAGCTGAGGGTTCTAGAAGTCATGGAACTTGAGAACAAGAACACTCGAGGGAAAATAGTGGAGGGATGCATGACTAAGGCCCCTATTTAAGGAAAAATGGATGGCTCAGATTGTGCCCGATCCAACAACTGTGCAACGACTGCCTTTGCATCCCTATCCATTAGCTGACATGCCTCACTCGCCTTAGGAAGACGAAGAGACATCGAGCAAACCGGTCAGCCGGATCACCATGACTCACCGGTTTGACCAACCAAATAGGTCCAGCCGATGCATGGCCCGACTCACCCAGATCCCATCTCACACACAGTCAAGACATTGACACCCATCGCGAGTATGGTAAACTCACCAGTTCAAGGACCCCGTGCCATGCATGACCCTGATCCAGCACTGGAGCCCGTCTCCCACATGGATTAACGAGCTAAAGAGGATGAGCTCCACCTGCAGCAAAGGTCGAAGCATCCGCAAGCCTGCTTCAATGACAACACAGGGTGTGGGACAAGTCCTCTTCCTCATTCTCCTATGGCGACAACCTCAGAGCCGAGACCAAAGCCTCCCAACAACTTGAAGGAGCCTCTGTGACACCTCAAGAGAGGGGAGTGAAGCCAAGATGACGCCACCGTAGGACACATCAACATGAGACGCAACAGTGCCTCCCAGCACAACCAACGCACTCTCTTCGGCCAAAGCCGAAGCCCTCAAATTGGGCCCCTGCCACAGCCTTGGGAGTGGGGGGAAAATGATGTAGGCACATCCAGCTAGCCCAATGGCAGGCCTACATGTGTCTATCAATGCGTTGTAGGGTGAATCCAATCAAAGCATAGGCAGAGCCGAGCTCGGTGGACCTCCCGAGGCCAATCAGGGTGCGCTTAGGGATGAGCTCGGTGGGTCTCGTGGGACCAATCTCGTTGCGTTACCTGGCTGCCTTAGATGGCTGCACTCTTTGCATACAGACTTCATCTCGACCTCTCAAGATCTGCCATGACTCGATGACCTCAAGTATAAATAGGAAGTACCCACTATCAAGGTAAGGGATCCAGAACTCAAGACTCCCAAGCTCTCTTTGGAGATTCCTTATCCTCTCCCGTGGCCTCATTTGAGTTCCTTCGTATCTCAGGCCTTGACCACTCTGCAAATACGTACTAACTTGACCGTTAGAGTCCTTACCTCGAGTTCTCACCCGAGGTCTCTGACACTATTCTCCTTGTAGGATCTGACCCCCAGTCCTCAGCCACCTCAGACACCTCGGCTGACCACCTCGGCTCAGAAGCGAATTTACTGTGTTGACCCCTCTGCCAACCCAAGCATCAGCAATTATCATTAGTATTCAATCCTTATTCTATTAGATAATTTTAGAGAATTTCATATTTAGTTTTTGTTTGGTTAGATCTACTAGAAAGCATGTTTGAATCATTTGTTTGTATGTTAGAGTGATCATTCGGAGTTTTTACTAGCTTTTGCCTAATTGGAATAGATTTAATGCCCATAATTTTTAAGTTCTTTGTGATTGTTTTAATTTCATTATAGTGTTTTCTATTATTTTGTTTTCTTGCGAAGTTCTAGTGTTTGGAATTCCCCATGAACGGTGTTTATTTCAGCCCATATGCTTACTAGTAGGAGGGGTGGGGAAGGAATAAAAAGGATTGGGAGGACTCTGAATCACTTTGCTTCTCCTCTAACATTTCTGAATGAAGCATTATTTGTTGGAGGCTGCTTGAATAAAAAATAAGAGGAGAGGAGATGTCACCTTCACTCATTTTGTTCTTTTGTTTTTTTTTTTTTTTTGCTTAGATTAATAGGGAAATGGCACTACATGGATTTAAGAGAGAGGGATTCCTAACACCTTCCCTCTCTCCCCAAAAGAGTATTTAGGAAAACCTCACAATGGGCTAAGGAGTCATTTTTTAGGCGGCGTTTGGTAACACTGAATCCGCCTTTTATCTTTGAAAAACTTGCTTTGCAGAGGTAATAGACGTTTGGGAACATGTCTAATAGTGGATTTGAATGCCACTTTAAGATCTGAAACTGTAAGAGGTTGCCCAACTACTTATTGTGGCCAAAGGCAATTCAGAACTGATAAAATGTCCTAAATGCCCTCCTATAATTTTTCAAATGACAAAATTTGCTTTTTTTAAACCCAAATCCAAGCTCCAATTCACTTCATGAGTTAAAGCTTCAAGTCTTCCTTCTCGGATGCCGACAAGTCTACAAAGGATAGTTTCCAAGTAAAATGAACACATTTTTTCTTGTTTTTTTGTCTTCATTCTACAGGTCAGCAACTCTACCAGCGATGGTTTTCATTTCTCACTTTGTAAGGCTCTCCATTAATGGTGGAACTTAAGGAATACCTTCTCGTGCCAAGATCCTAGCCAGTTGTACACATTAGAGAGAAATCATTCAGACCCTCTGCATCTAACCAGTCACTTTCCCAAGGCATGAATTTCCTAGTGCTGAAGAAGTATGGGCAAAGTATGCATCTCGGTGTCAACACCTTTGGGAATTCTCACCTCATTCTTGTAGAATCGGTGACATCTACCGATGACACTAATGGTGGTTCCTTGTGTAAGGTGCATCCACCAACCATTTGCTATTTTGACTTGTCCAACCTCAATACATTAGATGGCTGGATGAACTCTTTCCTTTGGATTAAAACGGTAAAATCCACCATTTTCAGATGTTGAAGGATTGGTCTATCTCCAACAACTTTACTTGGGAGGCCCATCATTCCCTTGTCCGTTCTTTTTATAGGTGGTGGCTCTTTCAATTTGAGCCATGAAGTGAGACCCAATAATTTTGGTGTTTCCACTAGTTTAATAAGATATGATTTCCCAAATCAAACAATATCTATATCCTCCTTACTTGTAACTTCCAATTTTCCATTGATTTTAGTATTATTTTTCCTTTCTTTGTTGGATTGACTTTCTACTCATTATACTATATCCTTTTATCTATTCTTAACAGACCTCATGGAGGGTGATTTGGCCCGACCTCGCAGCACGGGTACACGTGGGCATGACCCTGCTCAAATAGTGACTCGGTATGACAGCGCAACGGACGTGACCACAACTCGGAGGGAAGGTCCCACCGAGTTCAGCTTAGCAATTGGGCAGATAAACTACTCGCTGGAAGCCGCCTTACCCGCACCTCCTCCCCAAGGTTAAGGCACTTTGGGGCATCCCGAGTTCGGGACGCCTTACCTCTCTTAAGTCCCGAGCTCCCCCCAATGGACCTCGGGCCACTCCCAGACAGGAACGCACCGATCCATCTCTGGACACCCCGAGGCATAGACACCTTGGGTCAACCAGCTCGGCATAACTTGCTACAGGCAGTTCGTCACTCAAGAGATAGCCCGACGTAGGGTAATTCATTGAAGGGTAGTTCGGTATACCACAGGAAGGCTTCCTGCTCGACTGCCATACCTGACAAATCTGGGGACAGCAGCCATGTCCCTCATCAGATAGCGCCGTGCCTGTCACCTTTAGAAGGCGTCTTGCACCTGACAAGCACGTACCCTGCAATGACGGCCCCATGCGTGCCACCTCAGCCTTTCCTGTAACGGCTATGGCAGACAGACTGTGGCGGTTATACCTGCCCTGTCAGAAGCCAGAGGGCCTGAAGCAACGGAATTTTGTTGAAAAGGGGCTTATTCTCAAGGAACAAGGTATCTTGGAACTACCTGCACAATTTGCACTCTTAGCCTTCGTTTTACCTTTGCTTCTCACACTGAATACTGAATTAATCATCGGAGTGTTCCCACTGGGCAAACCCCCCAGGAGTTCTTCTTTTTTCTTCTCATCTCAGGTACCTCTCAGGAGCCACGTGAATGCCAGTTAGGAGTGATCGAATCGCGCTACATCATTTGGCACCGTCTGTGGGAAACGCTTCAAAAGGCCTTTCTCTCTAAACATTCACAGTTCTTTTCTTCCTTGAAAAAATTCAACACTCATGGCTTCCTCAAGCAATGTTGGACGAAACTTGGAGATGGATAATTCCAGAGAACAACCCCAGGTTCCCCATAGGCTGCATAGGACAGTTCACCATTCCCCTCCTGGTGGATGGAGTCCCCAACCTGAACGTGCCGTGAGCGACGACGCCAGTGGGTGTTCCCCTTCCTTCCTTTGTAGAAACAACCTTTGCTGAACCAACTGTTGTTCCTCTGGCAACCGGCCAGAGCCAGCTCGACGACCTAGTGCAATGCATGCGGGCCATGCAAGCCCAAATGCAGCATCTCCAACAACACCAGCTCTATCAACAGAAAGTGCTTCACCACGTCTCCTAGTACCACTACCAGCAGCAGTTCCCCCAGCTACCTCAACCTCAGCTTCAGCAGTCGCAGTTCCTGCCTCGACACCCAGCCTCGCAGCAAGCTAGGTCTTGCCGCCAAGACAAGCGACCCTCTAGCCAAGGAGAGGCTCCCCAAAACCTTCCAAAAAACCAGGCCTCCCCCCGTGGCAGACGAGAGAGACCAGCTACCCCGGTCTCACCGCGGGTGGACAGGTCAGGAGGACCCTAGCTCGCCAGGTCTACATCACCTCGGAAGTAGAAGTTTGAAACCTTGAGAACCGGTTCGAGATCCTGGCAACAGACTCCAAGCAGGATCCCTTTGTCCACAACCATTACTAGCAGACCAAGCTACTTCCTGCACAAACCATTCTGGACAGCGCAGAGGTGAGCAGCACGAATGCCGAGCCCACCAAGAAGCAGAGACTTCAAGCTCGGCCGAAGTCAAAGGTCCCCTTCCTCTCAGTTCCATCCCCCCTATCTTCTGAACTCCTGGCAGTCCCAATGCCCAAAGACTTCAAGCTCACCCCTCTTGACAAGTATGACAAGTCGTTTGAATCAAATGATCATGTAGATGCCTTCCAGTCATAGATGCATCTAGCGAGAGCCAATGAGTCGTGCATGTGCGTAGCCTTCTCTACTACTTTCAGAGGAGTAGCTCGTACATGGTACCGGAACTTGGCACCTGGATCGATAAGAAGTTGGGCGTAGTTCGCGTAGGCCTTCACGTCCCACTTTGTCACTAGCAAACGGTGCTCGTGAACTGAAAAAAGCCTCCTCAACATAGTGTAGAGAGAGGGAGAGTCCATCCGGGGCTATATCAAGCGGTTCAATGATGCTTGTATGCAGATACCATGCCTGGATCCCGCTGTACGCCTTGCAGCATCCAAGAAAGGCGTGACACAAAAAGAGGTCAAATGGCACATGGTCGTCAACCAACCAGCGACCATAACCGAGTTTCTGAAACTTGCAGAGAGGTTCATAGCCACCGAAGAGGAGATCAACCAAAAGGGCGAGGGCGTGCCCGAAAAAAGAAAGAGGGAAGGAGAGCCCTCCAGTCAAGGGACAGTCGAAAGAAAAAGGATACAGCTCGGGGGGCAAAGCTCGGTCAATTGTTTCGAGCTCTTGTAGCGGACTGAGCTGATTACACCCCACTGAACGCGAAGCGGGCTGAAATCCTGATGCGATCAAGGACGCCCCGTACGTGAAGTGGCCACCCCGGTTGAGGGGGAATCCCAATGAGAGAAATAAAAATTTGTATTGCAGTTTTCATAAAGATCACGGTCATAGTACCGAGAGTTGTAAAAACCTCCGCGACGAGATAGAGGAGCTCATCCGTCGCGGATATTTGAGAAACTTTGTACAAAATAATAATAACAATAGTAATAAAACAGGTCGACAAGGGGAGCACGGTAAGGATGCTCCCAAGTCCAGCAGTAGGCTGGCCGAACAACCGCAGAGGCAGCCTCTGGAGGAGAGGCCAGTTTGGGGGACCATCCACATGATAGTGGGAGGTTCGGTCATTGCGGGTTGCACTTCCGTAGCAGCTCGGGCGTCAGTTCGTGAGGCCACCCAGGAAGAGCAGAACCCCCCAAAGCGGCTGAGGACAGAAGAGTCAATTTTCTTCACAGAAGATGATGTGTGAGGGGTCCACTATCCCCATGATGATGCGCTCGTAATAAAGCTAAGAATCAACAACTTTGAAGTTAGGCGCGTACTCGTTGATTCAGGCAGCTCGGCCGACATCCTCTTCAAAGCTGCGTTTGACCAGCTTCAGTTGCAGAGAAGTGACCTGAAGTCTACAAACACTCCTTTGGTAGGATTCAGCGGAGAAGAAGTCCAGCCCCTTGGGAAAATAACAGTACCTGTGGAAGTCGGCACATGGCCTTGTGTGGTCAAATTCAAACACGACTTCTTGGTGGTCGCGACCCCCTCTCTCTACAATGCCATAATAGGTCAACCAATCACCCATGTCCTATAGGCGGTGGTCTCCACTTACCATTTGGCTATGAAGTTCCCAATAGACTTCGGTGTGGGGGTAGCGCGGGGCGACCAGCTTGAGTCCCGCAAGTGCTATGTTGCCACCCTAAAGGGAAAGACCAAGGTGGCCGACGACCTCAAACTGGAGCAGCCTACGGAGCAAGGTGAAGAATGAGCCGCTTCCATGGAACAAACAGTCGCAGTCCCAACCTCAGCGGCAAACCCAGTTCGGATGCTTCAGACCAGCGTTTCCATCCAGGAGCCTCTACGATCCGAATTGGTAAGCTTCTTACTTCAAAATTTAGATATTTTTGCATGGTCCATGGCAGAGATGCCCGATATAAACCCCGAACTCATAACTCACAAGCTGAATACTGATCCTATAGTTAGGCCCGTTAGACAGAAGAAACGCAACCTAGCCACAGAGCGGTGGAAAGCGGTCAACGAGGAGGTCGATAAGCTCCTCACAGCCGACTTCATAAGAGAAGTCCACTACCCGAGCTGGGTAGCCAACCCCGTCTTGGTAAAGAAGGCCAACGGCAAGTGATGCATGTGCGTCGACTACACCGACCTAAGCCAGGCTTGCCCAAAAAACTGCTTCCTGCTCCCAGAATTGACCTCTTGGCGGATGCAACCTCAGGGCACGAGTTTCTATGTTTCTTGGATGCCTATTCAGGCTATAACCAAATCAAGATGGACCCGACAAACGAAGAAAAGACTGCCTTCATCACGGAGTTTGGTCTATACCGTTACAAGGTTATGCCCTTCGGGTTGAAAAACACAGGGGCAACCTTTCAAAGGCTTGTAAATAAGTTGTTTACGCCATTAATTGGTAGAAAGGTAGAATGCTATGTAGACGACATGGTCGTCAAAACTCAATTCTCACATGAATTACTACAAGATTTGCATTCTGTTTTTGAAATTCTGCATAAGTTTAATATGAGACTGAACCCAAACAAGTGTGCATTCGGTGTGACCTCGGGCAAGTTTCTAGGATACATCGTTAACCGGCGTGGCATTGAGGCCAACCCGGATAAGATTAAGGCCATTTTAGATATGAGACCACCCCGGAAGTTAAAGGAGGTTCAGAGGTTGAATGGCCGCATAATCGCCATGAGCCGCTTCATGTCCAAGTTGGCGGACCGCTGTCTGCCATTCTTTAAGGCAATTAAGAGCAAAGGGTTCGAATGGACCCAAGACTGCCAGCTCGCATTCGACGAGCTCAAGAAATACCTCGCTAGTGTTCTGATCTTAACCCGGCCCGAGGAGGGCGATGTTTTAGAACTGTACCTCTCGGTGAGCGACGAAGTGGTCAGTTCGGTACTAATAAAGGAAGTAGATCGGGTCCAACGACCTATCTATTATGTTAGTAAAGTATTGTAGGGAGTAGAGACGAGATACCCGGAGATAGAAAAGCTAGCATATGCACTAGTAATTGTAGCTCAAAAGCTCCACCCGTACTTCCGAGCTCATACTATTATCGTCCTCACCGACAAACTTCTGAGGCAAGTCTTACTTAAGCCCGGGGTCTCTGGTCGATTGACGAAGTGGGCCATTGAGCCCAGCGAGTACGACCTCCAATACAAGCCGCGAACTGCCATTAAGGCTCAAGCCTTAGCAGATTTTATCGTCGAGTGCACATTCAGCTCCGAAGTTCCCAGGCCGGTTGAGCACGAGGTCCCTAGTTCGGGTGAGTTCGAAGATCCCAGGCCGATTTAGTCTGAGCTTCATGAGGTAGCAACCAGTGTGGCATCTGTCTTAGCTAGGCCAAGCGTGAGCTGGGATGAGGAGCCATGGATCCTTCACGTAGATGGCTCCTCGAACCAATAGGCCAGCGGAGCCGGAATAGTTCTGCATGGCCCAAGCAGTATGAAACTAGAGTACGTGCTACGCTTCGAGTTCGCAGCATCTAACAATGAAGCAGAGTACAAGGCGTTGATAGCTGGAGTAGCCTTAGCCAGAGAAGTAAAAGCCAAGCACATCGTTATCTGCAGCGACTTCCAGCACGTGGTCAACCAGGTCACTGGCGACTACGAAGCTCGTGAGCTGACCATGGTCGCCTACTTAGCCAAAGTCATAAAGGCTCTGCTCAACTTTCAATCACACTTCATCAGACAAATCCCTAGGTTGGAGAACGCTGAGGCTGACGCCCTATCTAGGTTAGCCAGCACCAGTGACATCACCATGAGAACCGTGTGCATAGAGGACCTGCCTCAGCCTAGTATTCTCGGGGGGGGGGGGCAGAGGAGGTCGCTTCCGTCGTTCAAGCAGAGCCAAGTTGGATTGACCCGCTCGCGAGCTTCTTGCTACACGGGACCCTCCTTGCAGATCGCAATGCAGTCAGAAGGGTGCAGCACCAGGCAACCAAATATGTTATGATAGATGAATGGCTATACCGGAGATCCTACACGCTCCCCTCCCTACCTGTGTTGCTTGCGACCTACCGAAGCTGAGCTCGTACTCTGCCGCACTCATGAGGGTTTGTTCGGCAAACACTTGGGGGGCAGTGCCTTTGCCCAAAAGGCACTTCGACGAGGGTATTATATGCCAACAATGAAGGAAGATGCTATTGAGCTCGTCAGAAAATGTGACAAATGCCAGAGACATGCCAACATTCACCACCAACCCACTGTCGAACTCAAGTATCTCACCAGCCTGTGGCCCTTTGCACAGTGGGGCATCGATCTACTCGGGCCATTCTGCCAGCAACAGGTGAAAAGAAGTTCTTAGTAGTAGTAGTGGACTACTTTACCAAGTGGGTAGAAGTCGAACCCCTCATAACGATCGTAGCCTGAAATGTTCAAAACTTCTTTTGAAAGAACATCGTGTGCCTCTTCAGATTATCTTGGGTATTGATTTTCGACAATGGCAAGCAGTTCGAGGACATCAAATTTCAAGACTGGTGCCGAGACATGGGAATTCGACAGAACTTTACTTCAGTCACACACCCTCAAGCAAACGGTCAGGCAGAAGTCACAAACAGAGTCATCCTCCGCGGATTAAATGCACGGTTGGACCGAGCTAAAGGATTATGGGCAGATGAACTACCCAGTGTTCTATGGGCATACTGGACCACGGAGAAGGCCGCCACCAGAGAAACACCCTTCAATCTCACCTATGGCACCGAAGCAGTGATTCCCGCAGATATCAAAGTGCCTATGCTACGATTAGAAGTGTACAGTGATCAGACAAATGAAGATGAGCTAAGTACCAACCTCGATCTACTCGACGAAGTAAGGGACCTCGCGTACATCAAGACAACAACCTACCAGCAAAGAGTAGCTCGGTACTATAACGCCAGGGTCAAGAAGCAGAATCTCCGCGTTGGCGACCCGACCCTTCGTAAAGTTATGGTACTTGAGCCTAGCGCTGGAAAGCTCGAGTCCAACTGGGAAGGCCCTTACAGAGTGAAACGAGTGCTCGAGGAAGAAACATTTGAGCTCGAGACCCTCGAAGGGAAACAAGTACCTCGGGCATGGAATATTGTCAACCTAAGGCAATACTATCTGTAAGAATTGAGTAGGCCACGAGCCACTCCCAAAGCCTAAGGGCCAGAATACCGAGTTAATATGACCTTGGCACAATAGGACCCAATCGTCTCCATGGCATGGGCATACTCCGAAAGTGGACCACGAGCCACTCCTCCAGCCTAAGGGCTGAAACGCCGAGCTAATGAAGAAGCCCCGACAGCGTAAAAAACTAAGTTGCCCTGTCAGCATGAACTAAGTACTTGCAACGCCTGAGGTGCAGGTGCCTCGGGCACAAACCTTACAACAAATAGCCCGCCCTGCCATGCGAAGAGTTGAACCCGTAAGGACAACTGACGGAAAACTACCTCGAGTGCAGACAGGTCGGGCATGCGCCCTACTATGTCCCTCACCCTGGCATACACAAGGCTACCCCTACAAAACAGTTCGGGGCCACGACGACCCTTAAGGAACACCCAATTCAGAAGTTCAATACAATAGTTTAATAGCTTGGGGTGAATGACCACTCTAACAAAATAAAATGCACAAACTTTTGGCAAAAAGAAAGAAAAAATCACTTCATTAGAGGAGATTCGGTACATAAATTCCGTTGAGAATGTCTTAACTACAAGAAAGAAAAGGGGAGAAGATTTAGTTTACAAATACAAAGAGCAAACTACTTTGGGAGCTCGTCGCCTCTGTCAGGGACCTCCTCGGGGACAATAACTGGACCAGCATCCTCTGCTTCATCTTCGGCGCCCTCATCTTCAGAATCGGGGTCATCTTTTTACTGACGCATGATGTCGTCAGTGATTCATGAAGTAGTGATGGTGCTCGTATCCAGGTCGGGGTAGAGGTGCCTGATTAGCCACCGACTGAGCTTGAAGCCCTTACGGTAGGCCTCCGTCATCATGTCATCACCTTGAAGAATTGACGTAGTCGATGATGGCCTGAGTCTTGGCCTCCTTGAGAGCACCCTCGAAGATCGCAGTCCTCTCTCTTATGTCTTCCTGGAGGTACCCCACTTCGTGCTCCAGCTTCCCCTTTGTCTCCTTGAGGCCTTGCACCTTGAGCTTTAAGGCATCCCGCTCAGCCTTAAGGCTGTTCACCTTGAGCCCTAAGGCCTCCTGACCGACCTTGAGCCCGTTTACCTCAGCCCTTAGCTTATCTTTGTCTCTAGCCAACTCCCCCTTCTCTGCCATTAACACCGCGATGAAGCTCTTCTGAGCCGAGGTGTCACTCTCCAGGCGGTGGACCTGACAGTGAGCTGCCCTCAACTCAGTATGGGCTGCGCGAGATGATTTCTCAGCCTCCAAGGCCCGCCTCAGGTGCCGATTTGATTGAAGGGTCAAGACGTGAATGGCAGTGTTCACCTGCTAAATGGAAACTAGTCAAGAGGGAAATCAAAAAAAAAAAAAAGAAGTAAAGAAGAAAAGAGAAGAGAGACTCACCACCATAGTATGAGTGGCAGCTTAGGCACCGAGCTGACCAGGAGTGAGTTCAGCCCACTCGGTAACCTCCCCCGGGTATGCAGCAAACTTGCTCTTCTCCAGGCTGCACTGAAGGTTCAGGATGGTTTGACTCCCCTGGCCCTCCGAGCTAGATGTCATCATCTCTACGTCGTGAGTGAGACTCTTAGAGGCCTCGGCAGCAACTTCGGCAGGATGAGCCCCGACAGAAGCCCCTATAGCACAAGCCTCGACAACGCTCTCAGCAGTAGGCTCAGTGGGCTTGGCAGCAGGTTCGGTGGGCCTAACGGCAGGCTCCGCTATCACCTTGGGCCTCTGAGGCACTGCCCCTCCTTCCAGGTTGATGATAGGATTTGTTACCACCTCGGGCCCCGGAGCTAAGGTCTGTGGAGGTTGGGCCTCGGCTGAAGCTTGTGGGGACTCAACGCATGCCTTCTTGGCTATGTGTTTCTTTCTCTTCATCTGGTAGAAAGAGCTTCTAGTTATCTATTCTCTCCGCCTCCATGGGACCTGCAGCAAGACATGACATTAGCAATCCAAAGTAAACATACGTGCAAAAGGCCGAAGTAAAGCGAAACCTACACGAGCTCAAACCGGCCTGGACAAGCTTCTCTTCGGATGTGAAATCTTTATAATTCAACCCGAGCTAAGCCAATGACTGGAGCACATTCTTGGTCTTCCCGTCTAGGATGAAATCAGGGTCATGAATGGCTGTCCTCTAATCAGTGGGGAAGGGCCACCCCGTGCTGCTCCGAACTACAAAGTAGTCCCGCTTCCAAGCTAGGACTTTGCTCGGGAGCATGTGCATGAGTTTGAAACCCGGGCAGGGGGACAGGTAGTAGGACCACCTGTGCCCGGGAGAGCGCCTAAAGCACTCTTCTTCATAGCCAAAATTGTGCTAAGAATATCTAAATCTATGGAGAGAGAATGATCAAAGCAAAGAGAAATGGACCCCACCACACTCCGTATGGAGTTTGGGTGGAGTTGGTCTAAGGTGATGTTAAAGTGTACCAACACTTCAACGATCAAAGGGAGAAGAGGAAGTCGGAGCCCGGCTATCAGTTACTCGCTAAAGATCACGATCTCATCAGGACCATGCTCCCATGGAAAGTTGCCGGTGGGAAGGCTATATGAGTATTCCCTAGGGAGGTTGAACCTCTGTATGAGGTCTTGAAGCCTCTTCAAAGTCATTATAGAAGGGCCGAACTGATTTGGCTCCCAACCTCGGTGGCAGGTGGACACCAGATGACCCAAAGCCACCCGTACTTCGGATGGATGAGCAGCAGAAGAGCCACCCCGAGCCAAGGTACCCACCTCGAGTTCGTCGATAAGGCTATCTACACTAGATGACATAGCAAACTAAAGGGAAGTAACAAATTAAAAGGGGAAAGGAAGCTCGAGAGGACTCACCAAAGGAATGCAACCGAACTGGGAGAATAGGACGAACTGGAAGACCCGAGCTAAGGAGACCTCCGACGCGAGCTCAAATGCTAATGACGAGAGCTTTGTGACAAAGAAAATGGCCAAGGGTCCCCCTATTTATAGCCATAGTTGCGGGTTCCTCGAGGCAAAAACGGTTTAGCGCATTTTTGACGTCCGCGAAGTCCAAATCGCATGAGATCCGTGCGTAATCCAAATGCGACTCAAGTCTTTTTTGATCAAACCGGGCACTAGACCGGTTCAGCTAGATGAAGCGCGCGACAAAGCGGCATGAATACCAATGCCAAATCCACCCGGTGTGTCATGATCTCCTTGCGCTGGGTCATCGCCGCCAGTGCAGGGAGTGGGGGGCAATACCGCCATTGTCAGTCTGCCACAGGGCCTGAAGCAACGGAATTCTGTTATAAGGGGCTTATTCTCAAGGAACAAGGTATCTTGGAATCACCTATGCAATCTGCTCTTAGCCTTCATTTTCTCTTTGCTTCTCGTACAGAATACTGACTTAATCATCGGAGTGTTCCCGCCAGGCAAACCCCCTGGGAGTTTTCTTCTCGTCTCAGGTACCTCTCAGGAGCCACGTGAATGCCAAATAGGAGTGACCGGATCACGCTACATCAAGACCTATTACACAACTTCTCCATTGATAATAAACATTTATTTCTAAGAAGCCACTCATAAGAGGTACATTGTTTTCTTATTGCTTAATTAATTTTCTTTTTCTTAGATTGTTTCTTCTTTTTGTTTCATAGAACACTTCAGTCCTGCATTTTTTTGTACAGATTTCATGTTTGTGAAGCTTTTACTCGCTTGGGCAATGAGTTGTAAACAAACTATGATGCTTTACAAGAATAGCTTGATATTCTTTGAAGCACAATATTCTATAAAGCTACCATCTAAATGGTGAGGGGTTTTAGGACTCAAAGATGGATTTCTTCAAGCATAGTTGAGGAATTTTAGGACTCAAAGATGAATTTCTTCAAGGAATGTCTTCTCTCTCTCTAAGATTATACTTCATAATGAATTAAGATGGAATATCTACTTGGTGGGAAAATAAATATTCCCAACCTTAAGAATTCATGAATCTTTGTAAATATGATCTAGGGTTAAGTTTTTTGTTTTTTTGGTAAATTAAAGTTGAGCAATATCCCATAGAAAATGGGTTAAAGAACCATTGAAAACCATTAAAAAAAACAAAAGGAGTCAGTATAATTTGGTATTTGGTAGCACATAACAATACACACCATCGTTAGCTTTTAAAGAAATTTGAAAATCAAGCTTAGGAATCTATCCCTTGTAAATTATGCAAGGGTTGAATAGAATAGTAATACATGTAAAAGTTAAAAGCAATTGGTCGTTGTGACCCATTCTGTGTATTGTTGTCAAAAGACGAGTACTGTAGTCAATAAAGGGTAATTTATTTTATTAACTTTCATTAATTAGTTAAGTTAATTTAGAAAATATATTAATTTATCTTAAATTAATTAGTTATTTCATTTATGCAGATATTGCTTAACTATTTAGTGAGTATTTAGTTAGATTAACTAGGCCCAGTTGTTAATAAACTGTTTATTGATTTAATTTATATTGTTAGTATATTATTAATTGTACTTACACTAACATAATATATAGTACTTAGATTTAATAATTTAATTAGCTTACATCTATATATCTAATTTATATTATAGTAATTTAGACTTAAATTAAACAAACATGGATAATCAAATGGGCAAAATACATAGGCAAGTGGAAAAGTGCTTAGGAGATTTTTATGTATGATTATGTTTTATTTATAAAAAATCCAATTAAAATTAAAATTGGCGAGAAAATGCTAATCTTGGATGAAATAGGAATATTTAAATCTCATATAAAAATAATGATTAATAAAAAATTATTAATTAAAGAAATTTAAAAAATATTTAATTTCAAGATTAATTAACAAAAATTAATTTCAAAATTAAATATTAACCTTAACATTTATAACTAGGATTTGGGTATAACTAATATAATATTTCTGTTATTATTGGTTTTGTTGTCAACTTACTTGTTGTTTTTATATTATTTCTCTTTCATTATAGTATAATTTTTCTTAAATTTTTCTATTACTTTTTTGCTTTTTTAACAAAAAGTTAATAGACATAACATTAAATTTAAATAATTGATAATTAATTTCCATTTTATTTTTGTTAATGATTACATTTCTTTTAATCCCTTCTGTCATCATATTAGATATCGGATTTTCTTGCGCTTCACATTGAGGCTCTCTAATTCCAAATTTAAGATTAAAACACAACAACCAAAAGCTACCTTAATAAATATCACCTCGTCTAAACCAAAAGCTTTGTAGGGTTTTAGGACCCATAAAATGGTTTGGCCCAACCAAATGATACATGTTTTAATTTAGGGAAAATTTCTGGTCAGTACTTTGGCTCGATGACAATTTGGTCCCCGAACTTTAAAATGCGACAATCCAGTACCCAAACTTTCAAAATGTGACAATCCAGTACTTGAACTTTCAAAATGTGACAATCCAGTACCTACCATTAACTAGTTTGTTAATCAGCCGTTATAGTGACATTTGAAAAGTCAAAATGCCCTTTGAATGCCATCTAATTCTCTTTATCAACCATCCAAACATTGACAATAAAATGAACAGTCCCAAATTCTAGCTTCTTCTAAATAGTCACCAAATTTTTTGAATAGAAGAGGCTAGGATTTGAGACTGTTCAGTTTTTGTCAACGCTTGGATGGTTGATAAAGAGAATTAGATGGCATTGGAAGGGCATTTTTGACTTTTCAAATGTCACTTAAGGGCTGATTAACTGATTGGCTAACGACATGTAATGGATTGTCACATTTTGAAAGTTCGGGTACTGGACTATCGCATTTTAAAGTTTGGGGACCAAATTGTTACTTGAGCCAAGGTACAGGGTTCAAGAGAACAAAGCATGACCAAGTATCTTGCCAAGGTTCAAGAGCTAGCTCACCACTTCCAAAGCTTCTCCCTACAGCAAGTCCTGCGAGCCGAGAACATGAGAGCCGATGCCCTTTCCTAGTTGGCAAGCACCTCAGATGCAACCCTCGACCACACTATTCGCATAGAGAAGCTACGTCGGCCCAGGTCCTCTCGGTAGAGGCTGAAACATCATGGATGGACCCCATCATCAACTTCCTTTTGATTAAGCAGCTGCCCGATGACAGGAACAAAGCCAAGCGGCTCCGATGTTAGGCAGCCCATTACACCTTGCTTGAAGGAAAGTTGTATAGAGGATCATTCACCTTGCCTTACTTCTGAGGCCTCCGTCTAGAAGAGGGTGAGTTTGTACAACGACAGATCCACAGAGGCATCTGCAACAACCACCTTGGCGGTAGAACCTTGGCCCAAAAAAACACAAAGGCAGGGGTACTTTTGGTTACCCTTCACAAGGACGCAGTCGAGCTAGTACGAAGATGCGGCAAATGCTAGAGACATGGTAACCTATGCCATAGGCTAGCGATAACCCTCTCAGCTCTTAGCAGCCCCTGGCCCTTCGCCAAGTGGGGAATGGACCTCCTCGGCTCCTTCCCTCAAGCAGCGAGGGTAGGAAATACCTCATTATCACTGTGGACTACTTCACCAAGTGGGTAGAAGCCGAACCCTTGTCTACCATCATAGCTCGAGCAATCCAAAGCTTCTTTTCAAAAAACATTATTTGTCGCTTTATCCTCCCCCACATGTTGGTAACTGACAACGGAAAGCAATTTGATGACCATCTTGGATGGACTATCCCCAAACACCTTGGTAGGCTATCCCCAGACAAATGGCCTAGACGAGGTCACCAACAGAACCATCTTGGATGGGCTGAAGACCCGATTAGACTGAGCCAAAGGCGTATGGGCTGATGAACTAAG
The DNA here is from genome assembly GCF_056320005.1 of Nelumbo lutea. NCBI lineage: Eukaryota > Viridiplantae > Streptophyta > Magnoliopsida > Proteales > Nelumbonaceae > Nelumbo > Nelumbo lutea. The sequence continues at coordinate 33,514,482 of NC_142691.1, forward strand.
CAGTGTGCTCTGGGCATACTGAACCACACCTTGGACAGCCATAGGAGAGACCTTGTTCGACCTGACCTAAGGTACAGAAGCAGTTATCCCAGCAGAGATCGGCCATCCGACGCTTTGGGACGAAGCGTACATCGAAGCCGAGAACAGTGAAGCACTAAGAGCAAACCTAGATCTACTGGAAGCCCAGGAGCAGGCACAAACTAAGGTGGCCGCCTACGAGTGGCTCGCTACTACAACTCGAAGGTGAAAGAAAGACACTACCGAGAGGGAGACCTTGTCCTCAAGAAGGTTACGATCCTCGAGCCCAGAGTAGGAAATCTAGGCCCCAATTGGGAAGGTCCCTACAAGGTTAAACAAGTCTTCGGCCCCAACACCTTTCGTCTAGAGCACTTAGATGGAAGACCCATCCCTTGGATGTGGAACTCGGAGAACCTCCATATGTACTACCAGTAAATGTAAATTTTGATGGACAAATGCAAAGTTCCTCTTCGATTCAGTATTTAGCATGTGTTCTCACTAAGTCCATAGGACCCCTCGGCTTTGTGACAAGCCGAAGTGCGTGGCCTCTCTTGAAGACCATGCACTTGTGCCGGACCGTCGCCAGGGCACATAGCTAGTGGCAAGCACCCAAACTTGACACCTCGCCAAATGAAAGTACATCAGGATGGACGAGGCATTGCACACCTCCCTACCCACCTCGGTGGCGGATGGCCTCATGGTCTTATATATTTAGCATAATTAAATAAAGACGACAACCCCAGCTAACTCGATGGTTCGCCTCGACCCAAGACCCTGGCCTCCCTAGAGCATCACCTCAGCCTCGCCGAAGTAACCACTGGGGAAAGAGATTAGCCAGGCTAGTCACACCTCTCCCTCGGCCCCTCCCCCCACACTTCGACAGGCCACCTCGACCTTGCTTAAGTAAACACTTAGGAGGAAGCAAGCCAGGCAAACTGCACCTCGATCGCACACTTGGGAGGAAGTGAGCCATTATGAGCCATCTTTTGAACTATGATCTCTTCGTTGGGAGGGTAGGGACCCCTCAATAAAAAAAAAGAGAAGTGAAAGAAGAAGGAGAGAAAACTGTACAAAAACTGCTTTGATCATTTATTCATTCATCTCGTGTAAGCATTTACAAAAAAAATTGTGGCCTTGGCGGTTGAGCACGTTTACATCAAAAAAGAAAAATAAAAAATAAAAGGAAAAGAAGCAGCTACGCTTCACCACCAGCTGAGGGGAGGGCAGAGTCTTTGGCCCCATCAGCCACCTCGGATCCATCAACGGGCCTATCGAGGACCTGGATGCTCTGCTCGGGGGACTCTGGGTACACTTGCAGCCCCTCAACGTCGAAGTCTGGTAGCACTTGGAAAATAAACTTCTTTGTGTCCTTAACACCGTCCAGGTAGGATTGGGTAGCGTAGTCAATGAGGCTCTTCTAGTACTCGCACGACTGCTTCCAGATTTTGACGGCCTCAGCCGCTTGTGCCTTGACTACCGCTACCCGCTTCTGGGCCTCCATTGCAATCCCGTCGAGGGCAGCCCTGTCCTCCTCGAACTTCTTCAAGGCCTCCCATATGCACTCCACTTGAGCCATCTCTGCCTTCATGTCCTCCTCCAGCGTCTGTCAGAGCTGCTTCTCATCCTTGATGGTCGCCAGGGCCTGGTCTTGGCTACTCTCCGCCTTGGCCATCTTCATGGAGAGATTATCGTTGATCTTCTCAAGCCGAGCCAGGGACTCGCAAAGAAGTTCCATTCGGTCCGCCATGCCAACGTAGTGATGACAAACCTGCACAGAGGAGAATGCCATCAGTAAAGCAAATAGCAATCAAGAATAAACTAAGTGCTAAGGAAAGGATGGAGCACGAGGGAGAAGCCATACCTCGGCCACATGATAGAGACCCTCGTCGCGAACTAACTGGGGATCCCTCTGCATCACCTCAAAGCGGTCCCTCGGAAGGATTGCCCCGCTCACTAGGGCCTTGGTGACCCCCTTCTCCGTGATAGAGTCCCCTTGAGAATTTGCCAACGGGGACGAAACACCCGGGTGAGGCGCTCAGCCTCCCCGCCGGGTCCTAGACAGACGTAGGGGTGGACGAGGGCCCTGTAGGACACCCCTTTATAGGGGGTTTCTTCGTTGTGGCATCCTCATCTAGCCTCTTCTTACCTCTCTCAGTTGTTGGCTTCTTCCCTCGGTCTCCTTGGCCAGTAGGGACTTATTGCGGGTTGGCCCCCTGGCAGGAGTGGGCACCCGGTCCACCCTCGCAGGTGCTCCCTTGGCAGGCTTCTTCGGTGCCTACCCTCCTAGAGTGCTTCCCTCTTGGACCTTCTTCCTAACACGGACACTCTTCAACACCAGCTTCTTCGCGTCCATAGGAAGCTCTACAAACAAACAAAAAACACAAATTAGTAAGTTGAGGAAGACGAGGGGAACATGTTAAGAGACTACAGGGCCTCTCCTACCGATGGGGGCATGGCTGAGCCCCATGTACACCAAGGGGAACTCCTCCTCCACCAAAGGTTTAGCCTTGACCTTCCCCGGCACAAGTAGGTGGGCTATGTCAACAGCCTCCTCACTCCGAAGTGTGGGGGGGCACCTCTCCAACATTGTACATGCCTCTCCCCACGTCGACCTAAATGACCAATCCTCGGGACAAGAAATAAAAAAGAATTTGCCCTTCCAATTATGGACGGATATGGGGTTGTCAACAGGCTTACCCTTCCAAGGCTGAAGGTAATACATGTCGGTCTCAAAGGTGTGCTTCCTCGGCACGAACAAGGCACGAAATAACTTAGGCATCAACTCCATGTCGTAAAGCCGAGCCACTACCAACATGGCTACCATGGTTCGAAGGGCATTGGGGACAAGCTGGCTGATGGTGATCCCATACCACCTCAGCATCTCAGAAATCAGAGGGTACAGAGGGAACCTAAGGCCGAACTTTAAGAAATGTTGACACACATAAATCTCCCCCTCCTCGGGAGTCCACGGGCGGTCACCAACGTCGAGTACTCAGAATGAGTAGGACCGTGGTATGTAGAAGTGTTTGGCCAGGGCCTTCACTTGGTCCACGTCTAGAGTACTATCGAACTTTGAACGCGATAGATTGGCCAGGGCCACCCCTCGGGCAGCGCTCCCCACCTCCCCCCTCGGATTGTGCTCAGGGACCTGGTCCCTCTCAACCAGAGGAGACCCCTTCGGCTCCCTCGGCGTCACAGATGCAGTGCTCTCACAGGGAGGCAGTTACCCTCAGCACCCCCAGAAGCTATTCTCTCCTTCAGCACCTCCACCTCTCACCGAGGAGGGACCTCAGAAACCGACGACCACAAATTGGAGCTAAGAGGAGTAAGAGTCCAAAGAGAACTCCCCTTCAAAAGGTCAGGAAGCTCGTAACACTCGGGGCCAGAATTGGAACTAGACATTGGGCCCAGGTGTTACCTAAAGATGAGGTTGGAACGAACTAGATGAAGTGTGTTAGCCGAAGGCTCAGGAAGTGGGAGTTTTGATTGCAAGGGCACCTAAGCTCAAATGACAAAAAAAAATCACAACTAAGGCCCCTATTTATAGGAGAACAGTTAGCCCAGATCCGACCAAATCCAACGATGGAGAAGCCTCTGCCTCCGTTGCCCATTAGTGGTGCGACACCCGGCACTCAGCCTCAGGGAGACGAAACGATGCCGGCCAAACCGACGGGTCCATTCGCTACAACCCGCTGGTTCAAACCCATTGACCCAATGAACTCGCGGGCCAACTCACTCAGAGCATCTGTCCCACATATGGAAGACTCGTCACACACGACTCGTATGGGGGACGACCCCAATGTAGCAACCCACTCGAGCATGAGGCATAGACTTGGCTTCTCCAAACCCACCTACACGGACTTCCCAACCGGAACCGAGGCCCCAACAGCTTCGCCACTCCACTACGTAGAAGAGACCAGGCCGAAGCATACGCAAGATGAACGTGACGCCACTGTAGGGTACACCTCGCGAGATGAACCCAATGGCACCTACCAATGTTAGCACTTGCTTCGGCTAAAGCCAAAGCCCCATCCAAGCCCCTGCCTTGGCCTCGGGAGCGAGGGGCAAGTGATGTAGGTGCATTCGGCTCCCCCAATACGGGGCTGACACGTGTTAGATGGCGGGCGATAACATTGGGTCGCCATAAGGATGTGCAGACCCCTTCGGGATGAACCGGACGGGCCCAATTGTAGGGCACCACATGTCCTCCGCTGGAGCATCTCATGAGTCCTCATACGGCTCGTATCTGGGCCATCTGAGCCCAACCACTCCCAGGCAGCTCCAACTATAAAGGCAAAGCACCTCCACAAAGTAAGGGATCTGGAACTTTTGAGACCTCTCATGTTCTCTCCTATGAGGACTTAATGCTATCAGTGACCTCGTTTGGACCCCTCGGCCCTAGACATACTATAAACCTCATGCAGACACTAACTTGACCATCGAAGTCCTTGCCTCGGGTTTCCACCCGAGGCCTCTGACACTCTCTTCCTTGTAGACCAACTTCCGAGAGCTCCTCTAGATCCCTTGTATGCACAAGTGAGCTCTCAATACTAGCCCTCAGCCTCTATAGTGTCCGAGGGAGCAATCCACCTCGACCTATAGTCCTCGGCCTCAATACATCCTCTCCAGACCCTCAAAGCCTTTGAACCTCCTTCGAAGCTCAAGAGCAAATTTACTTTGTTGCCCTTAGCTAATCCGAGTACCAACACTAAGTAAAAAGGTATTAGATGATATGAGAAGTTAAATAAGTGATGAAACTTTGGATAAATGTATGTATAAAAGATTAGTTATATGCAATGGATGGACTACAAAATTGAGGATGACATGACACTTCATCCAATGGAACACCGAAGGTCCAAGCCATTTCTCATTTTTTTTCCAATTGAGGATGACATGACATGACACTTCATCCAATTGAGGATGACATGACATTTCCACATTGCACGCCTAGTGGAAGCCCCGATTAGGGATGACAATGGAAATTTTGTAGCTGCATCAGCTGAACAGATGCTGACGTTGCCAACTGCCAAGTAGACATTGAAGAGGGATGGGCAGCATTGAAAGGAATCAAGTTGGCAAAACATCTACAGCTTTATAGACTTACACTACAGGTGGTTATCAGTGCAATCGAAAATGGCAAAACTAAAGTGATGGCAAACGGCTTGACCAACCAATAAAGCGAATTAAAAGCAATGGAAGCAGCATTATTCTCAGAATGTCAAAACGACGCATGTGTGGTGACTGGTGAGAAGGAAAAAAGAAGCACAAATCAACTGGCAAACGAAGGACATAACTGAAGAGGACAGAAAGTATGGACAGAGCAACCACCACTGAAGACTTCTAAGGGAAGGAGGACGAGCCAGGGCAACACCGTTCATCGCACAAGTTCTGGCTTCACGTCAAATGTGGAGCCTACACACATTAATGTAATTATAAGAGTAACAGAGGACAAAGTGGTTAGTGTCGGCCCGTGTCCGTCTGTGTGTCTCATTTTCTTCTTTGTTACCCTCGCATTCATATGATTGGACTCCACAACCACACCCAACGTGTTCAAACTCCTACCACGATATTTTTATATTAAACCCCAAACCCTAAATCTAAATCCCTAAACTAACTCTAAACCTTAAACCCTACCAACTATAGTGGTTAGTGTTTTCAAAACCGGATCGAAAAAATTGAGGACGGTGAGTTGATCGGTCAATGAACCCTTGATCCAGATGGTTAAATCGTCAACTCAAATAATAGTTTTTGGTTATTTTTCGTTTTTTATTTAATTTTTAATTTTTGTTTTTTTCTCAGACTGATCGTCCATTCAAATCAGACGATCGGACCGTTCAATCCGAAAATTAAATCCCAAAACAATTTCCTATCTAGTCCAATTTTAAATATCTTGATAGAGACAAGGGATAGGGGATGGGCGATGGGCTCCCCTTCTTTTAGATGTGTAGTCCTATGGAAAAAAAAATCAAAATTCAGACCCTAAAATTAAGTAGTTGGTCGGACGTATTAACCTTTACTGTCCACTCCTCTCCATTGCCAGCTCTATCTAACAGTGAAGTTTGGTAGTTGTCGAACATAAACAAATAAATGTTTTTTTATAGGAGATGTTCTTAATGTACAGTGGGATGTATATGTAAGGTCATTGTAAGGTGTAAATCCCAATTCGTTGGGATCATGGTTTTTAAAACCAGATCAGACCGGATGGTCTGATTGGAAAAACTGGGAACTGGTCACCTGGTTGAGTTCGTTTTTCCTTAAAATCATTTTTTTTTTCTCAAAATCATTGATTTTGGTCAGCAAACCACTGAACCGACTGATTAACCATTCAAATAGTTTTGACCATTTTTTATTTTTGATTTTTTTTTAATTTATATTTTTTTGTTAAAATAGGCTAGTCGTTCGGGTCGAATGATTGAACCATTCAAACTGGTAATCAAACCCCTGACCGGTTCGGTTTTAAAAGCAGCAACAAGCAGATCGTGGGAAAGAACAGGGAAAGAACAAGTGATACAGGACTGACATAGCTCGTAAACTCATAGCTACAGGAGTCCGGATATACTCCTGACAGTGCACGCCTCACACCCAAAATTAAATCATAAATTTATATCTATGAAAAAGAAACCTTTACCATATTATTTGAATATTAAATCCAACCAAAAATATGCAAGAACCTATTATAGCAACTGATAGGACTCTAATGTTATATTTAGAAACCTAATCCAATCATAAATTATTCAAATAAATAAAAAAAATGGTTTGGAATTTAAAAATTTTTAAAGAGCTGAATGAGAATATTTTACAAAATCAATTGAAGAATATAATTCAAATGAAGGGGGTATTTGTCACTGACCCATTATTAATTATCCGATTCAATGTTTACTAAAAAAATCTAGACCAGGTGCTAAATAGAACCGAATAAGTTATCAGTTCTCACGTTGAATGGTTCAACCACCTGGATCAACTGTAAACCAAGTTCCGACTTAAAAATGATAAAGCTGGGAAAGGACAGTCCAGTTGGGCCAGCGTACAAGATTCAAGAGGGCCCATTAACAAATCCACCGGGGGAATTTAAAATTGCCTCTACTCAACGTCCACGGGTTTGTTTGAATTAGGCTTCTTATTGTACCCCACCATGTGTAACATCTTTTGAGCTGAAAACATTTTATATTGACATTTCTTTGGTCACGAGAGAGAATGAATGAACCATATTAGAGTAGGGGTGGCTAGTAATAGAGACCTCACACGCGCCTCATAAGCACATCCTATCATCTATTGAGAACATCTTCTTAAATGTGCATGTGAGGCGCCCAAATACGAAGAACAGATCCTGTTCTCTACTTAAATGGGTGTCTTTACTCCTTAGACCCCTAACACTTCACACAAGGTGCCACCCTACTACTCTCCTACACGGGCCGTACTAGAAAACCAAGCCTTATTCCAAATCCCGATTCTTTAATATGACCCAATATAAATATCGGGTTTTTCCCCTATTAACACGTCTCAGTGACAATAGATGTACGGCGCACTCTAGAGTATGGAAGCCCTGTTTGGATTTTACAAGCGTTCCGTTTCATTCAGTAGTGGGCACTGATTCTCATGTAATTCGTTTCGGCTGTTTTTAAAAAATAAAAAAAAAACGGAAAATTACGGAAGGCCCACATGAAGATTTTTAAATTTCAATGGAGAGCTATAAATATTCAAAATATCAAAAATCCCATTCTATACTTTGAACCTAAAAATTTTGATTCTGGGCTGAACCCTCATTCTCCTTAAAAAATTATAATATACTTATAATTTAGCTTAATATTATAATATATTTATATAAATAATTGTGTAACATTATCAAAAAGTAGTCAGGTTTTTTAAATTTCAATGTATCATCAAGGTGATTTAGGATCGCCGAGGCAATTCAAGAAATGTTAATTTGATTTTTCAAAAAATTCTCCTTCCCGAAATTTCAATGGTTATCATTACATAAACATTTCTTTTTTGAGAAACACATTGCCAAATGCGATTTTTACGTCGATTCTATTTATTTGCTGATGTGGCATGCATGATATATCAGTAGAAATTGAACGGTCGTAAAATGCATCGGTGTCAAATATATACTAAATTGAAATTTATTATAAAAAAAAAAAGAAAGAAAACTGTAACCTTGAAATCGGAAAGAAAACTTTGGTTCGTGATTGGAATTGGAATCGAAATTGGAATGAGAATCCCTTGGAATCGGAACCGGAATGGCTTATTCCCCCTACTTCTTTGGTTCAAACAGGAATTGGAATGGGATTCCGATTGATTCTATTTAGTTTATCAAGAGGCTGAAGTCGGAATCACCCATGATTTCCAATTTTGCCCCTAACAAAAATAAAAAAGCAAAAAAAGCATGAAAATGCCAAAAATGTAGAAATTTTGCAGAAAAATGCAAAAAATTATAATAATTTTGCAACAAATTCAAAAAAAATCAAAGTAAAACGTAGTGAAAGTCGTATTTACCTGAGTTGGGATTTGGCTTGGACTTGATCGATGCAGCAAGGACTAGTTTCAGTTGATTTTTCACCTTAAATTATTTGTTGTGAGCCACAATGACAATCAGGAATGTGCACGAGGGCGATTCACAGGAGAAGACACTCACTGGTGTGGACTCTGCTTGAAATCTAGAAGAAAGATGGATTATCTTGAGCGATTTTCGTTATAGATGGCTTTCTTAACATGTGACAATGAACAATAACAGTGGAGTCCTTGGAAAACTGATGAAACCAATGGTAAACGAGAGTAAACCCAGAAACGACAAAAAATCGCTAAATATATGCAGGAAAATTGGATTCGTGCCGCTACTGGATTGTCGTCTCATCGGGGAAGACGATGAACAAGAATTCGTAAATGATGTGCTTTGCTCCCCGAAAGAGTGATAGGAATGATAACGAAAATCAGGAAAAAATAGGGGAAATGGGAAAATGAGAAAGGAAAATGGGGGAAGAGAGATCAGAAGAGAGGGATTTCGGTCCAATCTGCTGCTACAATGACCATTGCATCGGCAAGGACAGAACACAGGGAGGGAATGTGAGAAGAAGAAGAAGAAGAGAGAGGAAAGAGAGAAGAGATCAACCTCCTCACCGGAGATGGGGTTGATGGCAGTAACGACAACGACATGGGATTCTTCCTTCTCACCACAACTCAATTGCAGGTTGGATTGGAGGGGTTCTTTTGTCCAAAAAGAAAAAGATGAAAACAAATAGCGGAATGGGAATCACATTCCAGGGGAGGGGATCGGGAATGGCCATTCTGATTCCTCATTCTCATTCTAATCGACCAAACATCCAGAAGATTCCGATTCTAGGGTCCTATTCCCTTGAACCAAACAGACCCTATATAACCAATCAATATTCTGGGCCTCGTGTATAGAACGGGGGTATTTATATGTAATTGGTTATATATGTAGGTTTTTACATAGTGTTGCGAGTAATAGATCTTGAGTGGAGATCTAGGTAATTGGTATTATTTTTATTTTGAATTTAAATTGGAATTCAATCTAATCAAGGAAAATTGCATTTGAACCATTTATAATTGGATTGAATTGATCTACCCCAATCTTTTTTAAGCTTATAAAGGAAAATTTCATCAATAAATGCTCATATTACAAAAAAAAAAAAAATCAGCAACAGAGATGATACCCTAATTGGATCTGATATGGTTCAACTGGTCTTGAAATATTTAAACATTTATATTCATTTTTGACAAAGTCCAAAACTGGTAAGTTCGAATATCATGAAGTTATTTTCATGTTCTTTTATTCATGTTTTCAAACATTAAATATATTTTTGGTTTATGTTATCAACAAAATGTATTTCGATCGTTTAAATTTAATTTATTAACCCTATTCAATATCTCGTAGGGCCATGCCTTGGCCTGGTTGAACGACCACATGGAAGTTCATGTTGTTGAAGACCTAGCCACAAGCTTTTGCCAAAGGAGCACGTGAAGTAAGTGAAGCACCAACGTGCTCCTTCGTCAAGAAACCACCTCGAGGATTTTGACTTTGGCTTTTGTAGGTAGTGGACTCTCGTTAGTTGTCTTGCAAAGTTTGTTTATTGTGGCTCATCCAGCTCACCTCATCTAGGTTAATAGAACTTATTTGCTGCTCACCCACCTTAGTTTGAACAATATCAAATTGGCATCATATGTGTGAACTGGCATAAAGAACATCTGGCTTCTTTCCTTCCTCCTTTTGTCAACTGACAAAAATGTCTCCAAAGAACATTTTCAACCACTCCAACACTCATTCCCATTCCTAGGGATCTCATTCTGGACATGTCTCTCTACCCCATGACTTTCAAAACCAGCCTATGACCTAGGAGCAATTCAACTCACTACTGCGACAAGTTGAACACCTCATCGCCCTATTGTAGGCTTCGAGACAATGCATTCCTCCAACACCGACTCCTCTCATTGACAATCAACACCATGTGAGTAAAGTGCCCCCCCAGGTTGATCCTCGCTTAGAGAACCCCGAAGAACACAAGGAGGACCCAAAAGGGTTGAAGAACGAAAATGAGAAACAACCTTTGCCTTAGAAGTCCGACTCCAATGCCCAGAACTGAGCCCAAAATACTCACTCTTAAAGTGTTTAGCATTTAGGAGTGCGAGTTCCTGCTAAGGAGCACCTAGGACCTCAAGGCAAGTAATGCTCTCTCACACTGAGTCCAGCTCAGGGAAATACCAATGTATTCCTCCAAAACCTACAAAGCTAGTGGACACCGGTAGTGAAAAACAAGACGTGTGAGCAAATGGATGAGCTTGAGAAAAGCCACCTCAACCATTAAGTGCCCATCAGAGAAGTTTGGGTTATCAAAAACCCCATCTTCATGTAGGACATCATGGATGAGCTCACCCTATTAAATTCAGGCTGCCACAATTTGAGAAGTATGACAACACCACTGACCCCATGGACCATTTGGAGTGGTTCAAGGCTACTAACTCGAGCCTCGAATGTGTTAATGTGCAAAGCCTTCATCTCCGCCTTAAAGGGAGCAACTCGGCATTGGTACTCCACCCAACTTCCTAGGTCAATCACTAGTTGGAGCAAGTTCAAGGATTATTTTCAGTGTTGTTCATTAGTAGTCGACGACACTACAAAACGGCTACCAACCTCATGCAACTCAAACATCGGGAAGATGAGTCCCTCTGAAAGTTCTTGGCTACATTTAACACTGAGTCTATATAGCTCCAGAACTTGGACCAATCTGTGAACATGGCCATCCTAATGCATGGAATGTGAATATCTCATTTTAGCTTTACTCTTAAAAAATTATCCCCTTGAGATATGACTGAGCTCCTCACCTAAGCACAAAAGTATATAAATGCTGAAGAAGCATTGCCCCATTGTCAAAGAGGCTAAGGAAGGGTAGCATGACTTGAAACGCAAGAGCAAGATGACCACTCTGGCTGTGCTGGGAAGAGGTTAGATCGGTGTCGAGATTGCAGACTAAGGAGTCTCCCACTGATCTTTAGGAACATCACAACACTCAACATGTTGCAAATCAAGATCCCAATGTAGATCTATGACCAAGTTCATTAGGTGGCCAAAGAGGTTGAAGTCCCCAGCTAAACAAGAGGACCAAGGACAAGTATTTTGAGTTTCATAAAGACCGTGGACACGACACGGACGACTATAGGACCTTTGTAACCACATTGAAGACTTCATTAAATGAGGTTACCTCAACAGATATGTTGTTAACTATTAGGCACCTTGCAAAAGCAACTTAGGCTATGTTGATGTGCTCGATGGTTGAGGTCTCTTCATGTCGGTGTCATTACAGTCATCTCTAGAGGAATGACAATAGGAGGGGAGAGCTCCTTGACCTAGAAGGCCTATGCTTACTTGAATCAAGTAGAAAACCGAGCCCCTAAGAAGATGAACGTTGATGTCCCTACCACGTTCATTGAAGGGTCCAAATGCCTCATGACAACATAATGGTGATATCAATTAACATAGCCAACTATAAGATGCATCGAGTTCTCATCGACATTGGAAGCTCTACTGACATCATCTTTATTGATGCCTTTCAAAAGATGAAGATCGAACATAATTGACTACAACCAATCAACACGTTGTGGTTGGGTTCTCTAATGATGCACTAACACCAAAATGGAAGATCACCCTACTTTTGCGGATGGGCGGCAGAAGACCACCCTACTAGTAGACATCCAAGTGGTCAAGGTCTAGTCACCATACAATGTCATCCTTGGTAACTAACGTCGAATGCCCTTTGCGTGTCGATGTCAACATACCACTTGGCAATGAAGTTTCATACCAACCACGACATTGGCATCATTCACGAAGACTAATGTGTTCCTCTACATTTTTATGTTGTTGCTCTTAAGGGAGAGGCATCCTCTAAGGGAGCTCTTGCTACAAACAAATTAGACCTTTGGGATAGGTCTAATTCATAGTGCAGCGAGCCTATCGAGGGTTTGATTCTAGTACCCCTATTTGATAGTGACTCAGAAAAATCTATTCAAGTGGGTTCCCTACTTGAGGACAATCTCCATAATAACATTGTTTGGTTTTTAAAGGCTAACACCTACACCTTTACATGGTCCGTTGTAGACAAGGGTCAAAGTATTGGAAACATAATGTGTGTCGAAGAGGCAATTTTAAAAGACGTATCAAGATACATTTTGGATACGTTGGATAAAAAAATATTGAAATTAAGATAAAAATATATGTTTATAGAAATGTAATAAAAGAATACATGTATATATTTTAAATACATTATAATCTAACATATAATTTATAATAAAAGAATATATTTATATATTACACCATTCTTTCCTGGAGCACATGACTAATCGAGAACAAACTTTGCATTTAGCTAAAAAGAGAGTTTAATTAAGGATTAAAATACAATTAATATGCCAAACACTTAGGGTATGGCATAGTGGTGAACTTTTAGTCATTACAAGCTGATGACTAGGGCTCAAATCCCTTTGATATTTAAAACTTGCTAAAATTAAATAAGAAAGAGAAGAATATTAAATTCAAATTGTATCAGCCAATACGTACAACATATTGAATTGTATCGGGCTTGTATCGACTAATACAAACCCAAAACAATCTGGTACAGGCCATGAGAAACAATGTATCAATGGATATGGGCCAATATGTTGCAAAATTTCAAACCTTAGATGTAGATATACCTGAGATCGATCCCCAAGTCATAACCCATTCACTCAGCATTGATCCACACTACCAACCTATGAGACAAAAGAATAGGAGCTTTGCATTGGAGTAGTGGTATATAATAAATGAGGAGGCTAACAAATCTGCACTAGTTGGCCAATGTAGTGATGGTGAGGAAGGCCAACGAAAAGTAGAGGATTTTTATTGACTTCATTGACCTTAGCAAGGCCTGCCCTAAAAGATAGCTTCCCTCTACTAAGGAGGGAATAACTCATAGATGCCACCTTAGGCCATGAACTTCTCAACTTTATGGATGCCTTCTTAGGGACGATTATACTATTACAAGGTCATGCCCTTCAGCCTAAAGAACACTAGTGCTACCTATCAAAGACTAGTGAACAGGATCTTTAAGGACCACATTGACTGAAATGTAGAAGCATATGTTGATGATATGTTGGTGAAGAGCTTGAAGGCCAAATATCGCTTGAACAACCTAGAAGGGTCTTTGGCCTCCTTCGTTAGTACTAGATAAAGTTTAATCCGACTAAATGATCAAGTATACTTTTGGCATTAGCTTGGATAAATTCCTAGGATTCATGGTAACTCAGAAAGAGATTGAGGCTAAATCCAAAAAAATCCAAGTTATCCTAGATATGCCCTCTCCATAGACCCTTTGGTTGTGTTTGGTTGCAGTGCAAATGTATTTGCACTAGTACAAATGCATGGGAATGCAAATGTAAAAAATGAGAATTCTTGTTTAATTTTGTTTTGGATTTTACTTTATTTTGATTCATGTCTTAATTTACTTCATTTGTACTACAATCAAACAAAATAAGCTAAAATTTGAAACAAAAATAGGTTAAAATTTACACTCAAATCATTTGCACTACCATGGTTTTGCATTAGTGCAAATTTATTTGCATTGTAACCAAACATAACCTTAAGGACATACAATGCCTCATTGGCTGGGTCACAGCATTCAAAAGGTTGATGTTTAAGCATGCGGACTAATGCCTCCTATTCTTCAAGGCACATAAAAGGAAAAAAATTTCCAATCGACTAAAGAGTGTGAGCAAGCCTTTCAATAGTTGAAGTAATACTTGTGCTCACCTCCTTTGTTGACCAAGTTGAGTCCTAGCGATCAATTGTTGTTGTATCTCCAACTTGGTGATGAGAAAGTTACCTTGGTCCTTGTAAAAGAAGAGGATGGTATATTGAGGCCCATTTACTACATCAACAAAGTACTCTTGATGCGGAGACCAAATATCTGAACCCAAACTAGGTGGCTTTAGCCCTCATGACCTTGACACACAAGCTCAAACCTTACTTCCGGGGACATAGTGTTCATGTCCTAACCAAATAGCTTCTCTTAAGGAAGTATTATAGAAGAATGAGACTTGAGGGTGTTTGATTATATAGAGCATAAAACTCAGTGAGTTCACTATCAACTACACACCTCAATCAACTATCAAAACATAAGCCTTGGTCGACTTTATAGCAGAGTGTACCGTTCTACCTTAAAGCCAACAAGAAAACCTATTGCATGGAGCCTCCTCATTGACAAATCCTCAAATCAACAAGGTAGTGGTGCCAACCCCCTCCTCCTCGGACCAGACAACACCACCCTAAAGGATGCCCTTAGGTTTGACTTCATGGCCTTTAACAATAAAGCAAAGTATGAGGCCCTCATTGCTGAACTCTACCTTGCTCAGATAGTTAATGCATAAAACGTTGAGGTCTTTAGCGATACCCAATTTGTGGGGAACCAGGTTAGTGGCAAGTTTGAAGGTTGAGAATTTACTATGGCAAGCCACCTAGAGAGGGTTCGAGATCTTGTCTTTGGGCTAAAGCACTTTGTCATTCTAGGCAGCTCATCACATTTTGACCTTGGGGGAATAGTCAGTGTTGATACTCTTCTACATCCCAGTATCACCAAGATGATGCTACTACCTCTCCCTGATCCTTTAGTATCTCCAAAATCACACTCTTCTAGAAGACTAAGCAGAGTCAAGGAAAGTCATACACAAAGCAACTATATACTACATTATCAAGGAAAACTTATATTAAAGATCCCACACTTTGCCTTAATTATTTAAGTGACTCAACCTTGAAGAAGACTATTCTCATTGAGAAATACATGAGGGAACATGTGACACCCACCTTAAGGCAAAGAAATTGTTTAGAAGGTCCTTCGACAAGGCTACTATTGACCAACTATGAAAGAAAGATGTTGTACTGCATAGTTCATATAAAAGTGTGACTACTACTAGAGGCATTCTAACATACCTCATTAGCTTGCAGTCCCCCAAAACTAATCAACAATCCATGGGCCTTTGCCCAATGGAAAATGAATACCCTTAATGCTTTCCCTCTTAGAGTTGGTCAAAAGAAGTTTCTTCTTGTTGCCATTGACTATTTTACAAAGTTGGTCAAGGTCGAGCCCTAGCATGGATCACAACAAAAAAATGCACAAGGGTTCCTATGGAGGTCCATCATTTGCTACTTCAATCTCAGGTCCTAATCATAGACAATAGAACCCAATTTACAAATAAGAAGTTTGAAAACCGCAAAAATTAGTATAGAGCATTGATTCACGTCTGCCTACCACCTTTAGAATAATGGCCAGACCAAAGTCGTGAATAATACCATCCTAGATGAATTGAGATCACATTTAAACCGAGCTAAGGGAAGATGGGTTAAAGAGTTACCAAATGTTTACTAGGCATACCACACCATGACTAGGACAACTACCGAAGAAACCCCCATCAACCTCACCTTCGGTAGTGAAGCAATGATCCTAGTAGAAGTTGAATCTCTTACACTTTGGATTGTACGCTATGATGAAGAAAGCAATAATGAGGGACTTAGGGTTAATTTTGACTTTTTAGAGGAGACCCAAGACTGATCTGAGATCAGAATGTCCACTTATCAACAAAGGGTGGCCAACTATTATAATGCCTATTCCACAATAGGTAGTTTAGGATGGGAGACCTTGTATGCAAGAATTTGATGACAATGCCATACCCCACAATTGGAATTCTACTAATTTAAGAATGTATTATTAGTGATTGGGATTGAGCTCGACAATAGCCAAGGTCTTTGTAATTAAAAATATTTGTTAGAAATAAAATTTTCTCTCCTTCCAATTCAATGTGTCCATGCCTCAATGCATGATGTTGCCAAACAGTAACAACACCACACACACACACCGAGCACTTACCTTGAGTACATTGGCTTGCTAAGCACTAATGACATCGGGCTCTGACCTTGGAAGCCTGAGGTTAAATGTGACAAGAATGATGTCGCAGACAATCATGGCAGGAGGATGACCAATCTAAGCTGCTAAATGTTGTATTTGGATGACCGTGTCCTACCAAAGAACATGGGATAGGTTCCTAGCTTGGTGCTACGAGTAGCCAAGGACAATGGTTAGTCCATTGATAGGACCTATATGGGCTCACAAGTGACCTTGCAAAACCGAGCTCCTACACTTAGGCATCAAAGAAGTAGTGAACTTGGAAGTGTTGTGGCCTCCACACCTTGAAAGCAATCTTAGCTCATCAAAAAATGAAAGACCTCAGTCACATTGAGCTAAATCATGAGGAAAAGACCTCGGCCCCATTGAGGCCGAGTTGTATCATGATATGCATCCTATCGCTTGGAAGTTACCTAAACTGGTGTAAGCAAGCAATTTGTAAGATGATGAGTAAAAAATTCCACTCCTTGTTCATCTTAAGGGTTTTACAAGTGAAAGAGGTTGGCATATTGAGCTCCAAAATTAGTGAAAAAATTTAAATTACAAGTCAAAGACACAGTGAAGAACCAAGGAAAAATATGCAAAAAATCTTCATTATATTGATTTGTCATTATATGGTTTAACCTTGATATGCCAAGCTTTACATTTTGCAAAAGAAAAAAAAAAGAAAGACAAGCTTAGGTTGCAAACATTTTACAAGACAAGCTCAATCAATATGGGTCCAAGCTCTAAAGTTGGTCAAAAACTAAGGGGAGTACTTATCCCCATGGTTGCATGAACAATCAAGCTCTCTAGTGCCTTGCTCATGTGCCTCGTAGTCTTGAGCTTTATCTAAGGGAGCAAGACTACCTAAGCGAGCTTCTCAGCCACTCATTCATTCTCCTGAGTGTCTCGCTGACAAATATTCCACATTGGGTGAGATTTTATCCTCGACTTGTTCTGAGGTTTGGTCCTTTGATCTCCTCTTTGAGGTCACCTAATAATGGCCTTGGGTTGTCGACTTCTATTCCTCAGGATCCAAGAACACATTCTCATTCGTGAACATCCTTATCTTTTTTGGGGGCCTCACTACTGGGTCCTCAGTCCATTGTTGAGTTGTGGGCGACACATGTTTGCAATAGGAGCCTTCTTATAGCTGCCCTGATAGACAGTTTTTGTATGCCCTTAGCTTCAATCAGAATGATGTACATTATGAGTTTAAGAATAAAGTACATATTTGATTCATGTTCTTGTGGCGTGTTTCTGTGTAATACCCTTAAACTGGATACTTAATGAGACTTGTGTTAGTTTAGAATGTTCACAGCTAGTGGGTCGGTCTGGGGAGACCTATCCTGATAAGGCTGACACTAATGTGCCACCAAGTCGGTTGGGGTGACTTGTCTCAGCCACCAGGGTGAGACCCAAGGCACATGTAGTGTAGGATTAATTGAATCTTTGAACCGAACCAGATTTTCAGTATTGCCCTGGACCTTGGAGATTAATGGGCAAAACTGAAAAGTTACACCCGACCCCTAGACTCGATTATGATACTGCACTAGGTGTCGGATTGGGTTGTCTTTGATGTACCAATCAGTGAGATCCTTAGCGGGGTCAAAACTTGGGTATGTTGGGATAGTATGAGATTCATAGTGATAGGATCAACCCCTTTGTTGGACAAAGGTAATGATTGGGGATGCACTCTCACTGATGGAAACCAAAACTACCGACGGCCGATTTCAATCATTGAGATTTGTTTTGCAAAATATATTTTATATGAGATATAAAAGTATATATATATATATATATATATATATATTATGGTTTCCAAAATTTTTGCAAAAGGTTTTAATTGCCGGGATCCATATAAGCAGAGAGTGCAACACTGTTCCTTGCAGCCGAGGGAGAGGTCCTCTCTTGTCGGGCAGTGTTTGATCATTATGGGCTGAGAGGTTAAGTGTAAGACCATTGAGGGTAATACCTGATGGGCTAATTTTGAATCTGCCCACAATCCCTGGGTGTTACAAAGTGGCTTGGCCCAAGGACCACTTATGGTAGGTGTTGGGCCTATAGAGTCCATGTGATGGGTTTTAGGGGGTGCACTGTCCATAACAGTGTATTCGGCCAGGCCTTGTAACACAGGCTGGGCCAAATCCATGTGGCTGATGTGTAGATCAATGTTTGGATCCCACGCCATACAAAGAAGCCTATCTAGGCAGCAGTTAGGAAGGATAAGTGAGCACATAACCTTAATGGGCCTAAAGCCCATTTTGAACAGCGCTAATTTAAGTAGTTAAATAAGGGGCAAATTCTGGGAATGGATTAGCAGATAGGATAGGGCCTTAACCCTATCCACTCAGAGAGTCCAGATTTGAATGTGATTCAGATATGAAAATCTCCTAATGAGATTAGGAGAAGGCTGATCTAATCTGCAGATAAGATAAGGGTTTACCCTTATCACCTAAAGGGATGTCTGATCCAAATATGATTTGGATCAGCAACTCCTAATGGGATTAGGAGCTAGTCCCTTTAAGGTTACAAAAGAAGGAGGGGCGGAAAACTTTAGAAGACACATATTCACATCCTCTTTAGAGCTGAAATCACAGAAGGAATAATTAAGCATCCCTGCGAAGTTCTTTCTTGCCGCCTCCTTCCTGTTGCCGCCTCACCTGTCAGTTCGATCTCCAGTTCAGTGGAAGAAATCAAGATTCGATCTTGACATCAGTTACTTGTGAAGGGACCGATAGAAAGCTGTGATCACATGCCATCTTGCTACTTCTTGCGAAGGATTAGGTTCTTGGAGAGAATACTGCTGATTCTGCTCCATCCTACACTGCGCCATATTCAGTGGGAGCACTCTTTGGATCCTTCCTTGGGTGTGAACACTTTCGTTGGGAGATATTATTTTTCCGTATCAAGTATAATCATCTCCTACTGCTTTTGTTCAGATCTGATTCGATTTATAGTTCAAGAATGATCATTGAAAATATGATTTTCTAAAATAGGGAATGTGATTCCCAGTTGAAGGGAGAGAATTTTTTTTGAAATTCGCCCACCTTATTCCTTAAGATTTGGGCATTCATATGATGGATCTTTCATCCCTTCATGCCCTGTAGAAGCATGCCACCTATTATTCCTCATTGTGGTCCATGTATACTCCTGCATGGCATAGACTAAAGACAATACTTGGAAAAATAATGACTTGAAAGAATAATTCTTTACAGCTCAATAACCGACCAGCTGGAGCTAGGCCCAACGTATCTTGGAATAACTTGGCCAAGAATGTGTACTTTTTTATGTCCACTTCGATCTTAGATATCTGCACCAATTCCTATTGTCCTCACTGGCAATACTTTGGTTTAGGAATCTTCACCTTGGTCTTCGGGGCAATAACTTAGGCCCTAAATGCCACCTATCCTTGCACTCCATAAAGAAAACCCCCTCCATCCATTGTTGAACCTAAGAAGGGGCACAAGAGCACCTTTATGTTTAGCCAAGTCGAAAAGTAGTAGAAGCCTTATTGATTGTTGAGGTTAAGGAGAGTGTGGAAGATTAGGAAAATCATTGGAAAGTCCATGGAGGGTGCAAAAGTAAAGGAGTCCAACTAGATAATAGGAGTTCAATATCAACTGGAAAGACAAGACCTTATGCCACCTTGGAACAAACATTAGCCCTAGGCCTAAGGGGAACTTAAAAGCTTATGACTAAGCTCTCCCCGTACACACAAAGCTCACATGGTTGAGGTGATTTAGCCCTCTCTCTACTCTTTAGGCATCTAAATTCATACTCTAGAGGGATGCAATATGCCTCCCTGATTTTTTGCATGTCAACCTCCTATAGTTGCATTGTGCAATGAACACAATCAAAGCATTACAGAACCCTGGTTGGGACCTTAAGTTCCTCAGGCAACACCTCGACCTTGGTCAGAACGAAGTCCTTATCTGACGCCTATAAGACCTTAGACTCTACAACCACTTCCTCCTTGAGCTTGGCCTTGTTGGCCCCAGTCTCAGTGACAATTTCCTTAACCTTGGCCTCATTGGCATCATTCTCAAGAATCACAACCTCGATTGGCTCTTGCCGAGATGACTCCAAGCTCTGCTTGCTACCATAGTTGGAGCTACTAGACCTCAAAGGCAAAGATGAAGATATAATTTCTTATAGAAGATAAGCCCTACTATGAACTAGAAAACACTAGGTGAGGATGAGGATTAGTTGAACTTTGAAAGGCATTCTCACTCAAATGACAAAGGAAAATGGCTCTACCCCTCTCCTTATATAGAGGTAACCAATGGTCTAGACCAAGTCTCACACTCTAGGTACATGTGTATGCTTAGGAAGGTTAAATGTCACGACCCGTTATCTCCAGACCTGACCACAAGCTAAACAAGTTAAATACTTCATTCTCTAAGTGGATGTCAAGCACCTAACTCCTCGAATACTGAACTAGGGGTCTACGATGGGGCCATTCCCTGGCTTGGTTGAACTGCCACATGGGAAGCTAACGTGGTCAAAGACCTTTCCACGAGCTTGGCCAAACGGGATAGAGCACTGCTACACATCAAAAACTAAGACACACACCAAGAACCTCGAACCAAGTGGTGCACATGGCAAACAAAGGGCTCTACTCAGTCTCCCACAATGAGGAGCCCATGACCGCCCTAAGAACTCGAATGAGGGATGCCCCAACACGCACCACATGTTTTGAAAAGTGAGGAGCACCGTGACATTCCTTACAAGCATTTAAGGACACACCACACAAGATATTTTCTCTCTTCTGCTTCCACCTATAGTTTCACTCTCTTACTCTTATAAGCTCTTAAGTTTTGTTCGGCTATGGCCAATTCCTCGTTAGTAGGGGTTGGCCTAGACAACCCCTCCTCTACTTACTGACTTGAGCGTCGAAGTTCTCCTTCTCTTGGAACCACCCCAGGGACTTTGACTTCAGATTTTACAAGTCCTTGGACTCTTATAACCTCATCCACTACTATTCATCTAGTTCACTTTGTCTAGCTTAACAGGACTTATCTGTTGCTCACCCACCATAGTTCAAACATTATCAATATCCTATTTTGATCAAAATTTGATGTGTAAGACCATATGAAAATATCATCCATCCCTTTCAAATATCATCAAAACTAATTTATAATTTAGATAAAAAAATTCATAACACAACATTTTAGTTAATGATCTAGCATGTACATTTGGTTAGCACACCAAGGGGTATTTGGTACAATGGTATTGCATTGCCATTGTTTTTTGGGTTGATCAACTTTAAAAAAATAATTTGAGTTGATTAATACAAATTTCTATTTCTACCCAAAACGCCAAATTTGAACTTTTATCATACATGCATTTTTTCTTTAAAAAAATTACATGACATGACAATACATATTTCTTACAAATTTATATTGATCAACCTAAAATGCAATAGCAACGCAAAGCCTCTTTACCAAACGCCCCCTAAGTAAACACAAAATTATTGCATTGTACACATCCACAAATGTGATGGAATGCATATTTGCAATTGCAAGACTAAGGGCCTCTTTAGTTTGCAGGAATAGGAGTCTGGCCATTCCGATTCCATCCGTATAGTTGGATGGAATCAGAATTCCATTCTTATTTCTAGTGGAATGGCATTATCCCATTTAAAGGAACCACCACTCCCTCCCCCTCCCTTGAATGAAATCCCATTCCACCTCATTTCAATCCCCCTTCCAATTCTTAACTGAATCAAACAAACTATAGGTATAGACTATTCTGAATCTCTGAATATTTTGATTCCAATTACACTTGCAAACCAAACAGACCTTTTAAGTGTTTCATACTAATTCTGTGCTTTCTCAATGTGCCTAGCGAGTATTCCAACCAGGTCCTAACTGAAAATCTGTTTGGAAAGTTCAAAAAGAGAACACAGATGAGAATGACAGACGCAGAGAATCATAGGAATGACCTTTTTGAGGGGTTCCATCAAGAATATCTCTACCGTCAAAAATTTGATCCAACTGGCACCATCACTTTACTGATCTGTAACAGAATCGTTGGACCTAGGATCCATCTTTTTCTTGGACCCACCTTTTTCATTTTATATATATTTTCCATCCCATATGGAAAGTGGATCGGACGGTTGTGATCATTTGGGTGGTAGATCTCCCATGTGAGCTCACGTCCAGGTAGGAAACGTGCATTCTCCATGTGTAGAGCACATGCAGAATAGATGGTTTTCTTCCATGGATCAATCAATTAATCCCATTACAGATTTCTTATATTTCTCTACCAAAATAAAAGGCTTCTTATATTTTACTTCACTTTTCATATGGACCACTAGATCCAACGGACGTGATTATTTTGATGGATCATTTGTTTTTCAGACCAATATTTTATGGATTCATGAATCCTCCATGTGTAGAGCACATGATTCTATTCCGCTGGTCAATACTATGATCTGGCTCTATAAGAGCAAGAAACCAGTAATTAATAATAAGAGTAGAATTTCACAGCCTTACAACTTCAATCACAATCACTGGTATGCCAACAGCAAGTTGTTTTTGGTTGATTCTTTTAATGTTGAAACGAGCGTTTTATCCAAATAAAGCACATCTGGCTTACCTCAAATCATCTGTCTTCTCTGATAACTGGTAAGGAAGCGAAGAGTTTGAAGCTAGATCTCTCTTCTTCCCTCTGAACCCTCTGACCTTTAGTTGGCGTACATAGCCTCTTTCTGTCGACCCAAATGATAATTACAGCAAAAAAATAAAGAATGGTAGAGCAGGACGAGATGGGTGTTTGATAGAATTGGCAGAGGCCATGAATTCATCAAATAGAGACGAATTTTCCGATCTCATTTCTTCTTACAGAAGCTATACATACAACTTCATGCGAATCAGAAAAACAAAAAATGGAAACGTTACAGAAACTAAAGAGTTTGAATGGTAAAGCGGAATAAGACGGGTCATGGGTGTGTTTGATAGAATTGGCAGAAGCCATGAATTGATTAAATAGAGCCGAATTTTCCGATTTCATTTCTTCTTACAGAAGCTATACATACAACTTCATACTAATTAGAAAAAAGAAAACAAAACAAAAAGGAAAAAGATTACAGAAAAGAGGAGTCGTCGTGGCATGCTATCTATTAACTACAATCTAAAACGATTATTTTCGATGAATTTCTTTACCTCTATCTTCCCCCAAAGAAAAGGTTACATTATACAAGAATAATGAAGAGGAAACAAGAAGAAGAATAATTCAACCTGCTTTGATCTTCTTGCTAACGTTGGGAAGAGAAACAAAGACGGCAGTGAGATCACAGGGAACGTGGAAGAATCCTTCCGGTGGTGGCCCGGCTTTCCGCTTCGCGGGCCGAGGCTTCCTGGGAGCAGGCGGACACAGAAGAGGTGTCTTGAGCGTGTGAATTTGAGACTTGGGCGTGGTGCATTCTTCGTCTTCGTTCTTCTCGAATTCTTTTGCGTCGTCCTCTTTCAGATCCAGGCATTTGACGACGACTCCATGGCTGGTGTGGGTTCGACTCAGCGCTGAGGTTCGTATGGGGGTGATTGGCCTGAATCCCTCTGGAATTTCAAGACCCATTTCAAGTGGGTGGATTAGAATTCCGCGGGACTCGTTGAGGAGCCGTGATGGTGGTGGCGCGCTGGTGGTGGGGAGAAGGTATGATAAGGGTGCTGTAATGGTGGCGGAGGAGGAGAGTGCGCGTGCTCGAGATGGTTATTATGATGGTCTCAGACAGAGAGAGAGAGAAAGAAGGTGAGAGCTGTCTCTCTCATTTATATATCCGCAAAATTAAGCGAGTTATAGCTAGAGAGAGGGAGAGGGAGGAGAGAGAGAGAGGAGAGAGAGGTAGTACAGAATACAGAAGCGAATGATTAAGACGAATAACCGAAAGAGTTGGAAAATGAAAGGGGTACGCGAAAAGCGAAGATTAAAATAGGCGGAGGGGGGAGGGCAGATGAAGGAGCAGAGGCTTGCCTTAAACTGACAGAAGTTGTTCATGTGGTCGCTCGTTCAAGGATGATCCCGTGGGGACGTTCCACCTCTGCCCTCAACACACACTCATGATTCTCAACCATGTTTCCATCTTCACCCTCTCGACCCGGCCCACCACTTAAAATTTCTATTATTCCCATCATTCATTGCTATTCTTCCCATTATTACTTTCCCTCTCAACTCTTTCTTTTGTCAATTAAGTAGGGTTTTCTTTGTTCAACCGGGTCAGGCCGGTTTGGCTTCATCCCGGCCGGTCCATTGAGGTTTGGTTTCAGTCGGGATGGACGGACCGGATCGATTCATGTTTGGTCCTTTAACTTTGATATTAAAAACCCAAGAAAATAAAACCTAAACGTTTTCAAGGGTTTATTAAGTTTAGCTGGCCTTTAATTGCCAATTAAAAAGGGTTATTTATAGCTACGAATAAATTTCCTCTTCAAATAATAATAATAATAATAATAATAATAATAAATTTAGGCCACATCAGCAAACTGGGCATTTGTTAGTGAATTGGAACAGCAAAATATTCTCAAAAAAAGAAGGAAGAAAGAAAAAGGTAACATTCTGTTTGAATAAAATGACCAAATTGGCCTTGGTATGATTAAATCGACCCAAAACCAGAACTCTCGCCGTGGAACGGGCAAAAGCTGCTCAAATCACATGGTTTGTTGTATGGGGAGGGAGAAGAGAGGTTCTTTGTTTGTTTGTTACACTGCTTCCTCTCTTCCTCTTTTCGCCAAAAGAAGCAACGAATGAGCACAAACTGTAACGTGCCGGAACGTATTATATTACACTACCCATTTTTTTAATCTTCTTTGCTGCAGGCCGGTAATTTTGTAAATCAGTGATAAAGGGAGGGGCATTTGGGTAATTTGAAGCCCACAATAACAATCGTGGCAGGTCTGGATTAACTTTGCTTCAAGGGGAGGAACAGGAATCTGATTGCCAGCTGGCAATCAAGGAGTAGGGTGCAAGAAAGGAAACTAGAAAAGCGGGAATGGAGGTCAATTACCAGTTACCGGAATATAATTATTATAAATTATGAAACTTTAATAAACTTACTAAAAAGCCCCTGAAAAAAGGAGAACCAATGAGTAACAGACCTGAAATTGAGTGTGAACTACTTGAACTTTTTTTTTTTTTGCTTATAATATAATATACTTTTTAAAATAATAATTTAGTCAACAACATCTCAGATCCAGAAACTGAGAAGGAAGCTTAATTAGGCACTTTTTAGTGGGGTTCTTGAAAATTCTTTATAATAATAACAGTACACTCAGAGGACCCAGCACATCCCATCCGTCAATCTGTCAATAATCTATGGATCTGCTCAGATCAGGCCCGTTAAATTAGTGGATTCAGGTGTGCTAAGTTGGGTTTTAAATTGGGGTAATCTCAGAAATCATTGATTAAAGAAGATGATATTATCTGGAGAACTGGTGGTGGATCCATTGAAGCTGATGGGAGTAAGTGTTTCACTATCCTCTTACTTTGGAAACGTAAGATTGAAGAGAGACAGAAAGGGAAAGAGAGAAGGGAAGCCAGGCTAATATGATGTTTTGTTTAGCTTTAGTGGAAGGTGAAGAGGACTTCCACAGAGAAAGCATCCAATGGAGGCTGCCATTAAACAATATAGAAAGCATAAACAAATGAAGAAATTTTGGTGTAACCCTCTTTGGGGAGCTGTTCCAGAGTGGATGGTAGTTTTGGTTTGTTCTGGCTCTGAATCCCCATCACATGCCTCCGTATCCTCTCCCTCACATGGAATGAAAAAGCCCAAAATTCAACTCAAAACATTCATCACCTCCTGCCCTTCTTTTGTTTTGGTGGATAAATCTCATCAATGTTTTAAAAATTGATTCAGAACCAGAATCACTTTGATCATCGGTTTTTGAGTTAATGGTTCAACTATCTGGATTCATTCCAAGTTAAAAAATAAAAAAAAAAAAAGTAAAAAAATGTTATTCAAATTTAATAAATTGATGATTTGATCCATGGGCCAATGAATCATTAACTAAGTCAATGGTTTTTTACCAAATAACAGATTAAGGATGAAACAGAACCATTTATCTCACTGTACTAGTGGCAATGGGTTCTAGCCTTTTTGGTTTAAGGAGAACCGACAGGTTTTGCAGTGCAATCTAGACGGAAAACCGGTTTTATCGCACGGTTATTGGGTCATCGGTTAGTCTGGTCCGGTCCTTATCTGTTGCAGCGGTGACATTAGATCTGGTTAAATTTTTCTCGGTGATGGTGTGGGCTGGGTTGGATGTAAATGGGTAAGCTGGATGTAGAAGGGCCTAGTTTTGGTGAATTGGGGCCCTACATGGAACTAGTCCCATGACCATCGGGTGGGACCCTTTTGAGTAGATGGACCCTACATAAGCCATGGATATGAAGCAACGATCTTCATGATCTTACAATTTGGATTTTCTTTGAAAATTTTGTGGAATAAAAATGTAATATGGGGCCCATTCATTTTTTTAGGGGGTGGGGGTGGTGGAAGGGGGTCCATCAATTTGATTGATTGCATTGGCCAGTCCTAAAAACCCTATTGAATGATCAATTTAAATTGCCAAAGTAGACTAATTCTGCTAGGTCTGTGTTTGGTTGCAATGTGAATTTTATGATTTTGATGTAATTTTGTTTAATTGTATTACAAATGAAGTAAAACCTAAAACAAAATTAAATCAAAATTTGCATTATTTTCATTTGCATTTTGTTTGCATTTATACTAATTAATACAAATAAAATTCCACCGCAAACAAACACAGCCTTAGGTTCATAAAGAAACAAGAAAAATGCTAATTAATGCAGATTGTAGGCCAACTGGTTGAACCAGACCATGAACCAGCCAGTCTGAGCTTGGTCAGAAAAGGAAAATATGAATGGTGAGTGATGACCCTGTGACTTCCCCAAATTTCTACCAAAAAGAGACAAATTTCTATGTTTATTCTTGCACCCCATGACCCATGAGAGAGAATCTTTAGGAAATGCTAGAAAATATATTGGAAAAATGTTTTACAACAAATGGAAGAGAGCATTGAACAAAGGAGGCAGTGTGGGGCCCAAATTAAAATAATGAGACTTAAAGAAGAAGGCAGGAGCAGGAGAGTTGGTGCCTTGTCAACGCAGCGGATCCCGAGGAGGCAACAAGTGAAAGAGAAGCAATTCTGCCAGAGAGAGACCAAACCCATTTACTATTAACTACTGGACGAGTTATCACAGATCCCTAGGTAGAATAGTGAGCTTCTTTGGCACCATTCTCTCAATGTTTGGCTCACTTCACTTACTTCTAACTCTATATAATTAGATGTCAGAACAAATCAAAACTGCTCTATTGTAGAAACACTGCATTATTGTCATGGACTGTATTGCTCACTTACCATAAAAAACATGGAAACAAGATTAAAGAATTTGGGAGGATCCATTTTTGAAAGGATAAAAAAGTAGGGTCTTATTATTTGTTTATTTTTTATTTTCAGTGATTAATTTCATGAAAATCTGTAGTGAATTGTAATTTATGAAAGATGAGATAAATTTATTAATTCAATAATTAGAAATAAAATTTGTAGTGAATTGCAATATGTTAAGCTCTATATGGGAAATTGGAACTATATTTAGTTTTAGATTAATATGGTTTTGTATATAACAAAGTTTTGAACTTTGCCATGGGAACAATATTTTAGGTGATTGAATATTAAATTATTTAATCAGAAAAAGGCTTCAAGTGAACAAAGAGCCATTCTTCATTTGTCATTGTTTGATTTATTCAAAGTTTATAGAGAGGCATGTTTTGTATTATTTTGGCACACTCAATATGATATTTTGACATGTGGCAACAATTTTCTAAGTTTAAATGAAGACAAATAGAATATATGGTACATGCTCCATAGGAGGATATTGTCCTTTTTAACCTTCTTGTACTTGGACTGACGCTTTTGAAAACCTTATAGGGTCAATGATAGTAGTAGTTTATAACAATAATATTAGTAACAGTAATAATAATAATAATGAAAATCATGATCATCATATATAAAAATTAAGCAATCAATTAAGAATATTAACCATTATGACTTTAATAGGCAAATGCCAATGCCTCGAGATTGCAACTAATCTTCAAATAGTAACATTCTAAACTTACATATAATATATATATTAAAGTCAATAAATTACATGATAATTTGGAGTACCCTTTATTTATTTCAAAAATTATAGTGAGAAAATATTGAGCTTTGGCTTGAATATCATGTCAAAAGAAAATAAGAAACAAAGAATGGTATACCACCAAAGATTGTAGTATGAATAATTTGGTAAGGTGATTAGGTCGAAGGCTCCATTTGTAGTGATCTTAGGGGCAAGGACTCCAACAATTAAGTTAGTTGAAATAATAGAGAACCGAGGTGTCAGGTAAAACGAGCAAGAGCAAATATGAAAATAGAAGAGTGTAAGAAGATTACCTATGACTTCGGGCTCTCATTTATTGGCGGATCGAAATGATGGTTGTGTTATGGGCATCTTGTAATAGCCCCATACGTTGGATTGTCATAAAGGAAAATCACATTAAGAGGGCAACCATGTGGCCGAAAGTTACTCAGGCATTAAATGAACCCAAGAGCTCATCCATGACCATAACGCCTCCGAGGGGGATTCCCCATTAAGGCTCAGTTTGGAAGGAGTATAAATATAAACATGTAGAGTGCAAAATTATTTTGTATATATTTGTATTTATACACTTTTCAAACTGAGCCTTAAGATCAGGGGGTGAGATACCAAAAAATCCCTAGTTCAAAAGTGTGTTTCTCCAATTCACCTGTAAATGGAATAGGTCATTTGAGTTTGTATTCTCGTTATCTTTTTGTGGATCTTTTGGAAGATTTTTTCTTCATCTTTGTAGTTTGTCAAACTACATAGATCTTGTATTCTTACATCAGATCCTTTTATTGACTCATATGGATAGAGAATTATTTCAAGAAATAAAAATCTCGCCAGTTCAGATCACGTAAGCACAACGTTGTAAGCATGTTTAATGAGTATTTAAAAAGTTTTTCGACATTTGTCTCTTAAAATACCCTCAATCCACCCTTGAAAAGGTTTAAAACCCACTTTTAGGGTTGTCAAAATTCTTATCAAGTTGTCATTTAACATGCTTACTTATGTTGTGCCTACTAGATCTGGTTCCAAATCTCGCGTGATTGAACTCTTGAGTATTGGATCATATCATGTATTTATATATTTGTAATAGCTATCCATTTTACATATATACAACCCATTATTTGAATACATTTGAGTTACAAAGAAATAAGAGAGATTGCATAAAAATAGAAGGGGATATGATCGATCTAATTAAACAATGTGATTAACTTTGTACACATCTATTGAGAGGATGAGTAAAAAAGTAGGTGGATCGACATTTAGCTTCGAATTAGAGATTTGACATAACCGAATCAAGTTTGGATAATTCAAATATCTAATCCATCAAATTCAAATATCCTATTTATATCAAATAGTTAATCAGATTCAAATTCGAATATGACCTGATTCGATTTGATAAATATCTGGATTCAACTGATTATTTAATTCTTATATATAATATATAAAATATTTAAATGGTTTATATAATTTATATATAAAATAATTAAATTATATAAATAATTTATATATTTATATGCTTTGTATAAATAAAATATGTATTTTGTATATCTATTAGTTACCTAAAATAATTAATTGGTTAAATTCGGGTTGAATCGCATATTCAAATATTCATTTTCAACATCTGTCGGATATCAAATTTTCTATTCAGATTGAAATATGAATATTGTCTAATTAGATTCAAATTCAATCCATTTACACCCCTAGGTCTAATATCCGTATTACGGAGAATTGTCGTACCCTAGTTCCAAGGTGATCTTTTTGGTGTGAATCATGAGGAGATCATTAGGCCGAGGTGGACCAGCTGAATGTACATATGTCAGAAGTTCGTGCCGCATGTCCAATTCTGATTGGTTCTCAGCCTAGCAAAGTAAACTAATATCCAATGTTTTAAAAATGACCCAGAAACATAACCGTTCTGGCCACCGATTTCCGATCAATGGTTCAATCGTCCGGTTTGAACAAATGGCCCATTCTGATAGTAAAATTAAAATGATTAAAAAATAATTAAAAAAATAAAAAACGATAAAAAATCATTGAATGG
Source organism: Nelumbo lutea (assembly GCF_056320005.1). NCBI lineage: Eukaryota > Viridiplantae > Streptophyta > Magnoliopsida > Proteales > Nelumbonaceae > Nelumbo > Nelumbo lutea. Next base: position 33,545,109 of record NC_142691.1, read on the forward strand.
ATCACCCGCCCGAGTTAACAGTTTGTTGATTTTTTTAATGATTTTTGACCAGATTCCAGATTTGGGGTAAAACGGAATCAATTGCCTGAATGGTTCCCGAGCCGAACGGTCCGACTGTCGGATCAGCGGCGGTTCGAAAACGTTGCTAATACAGTTGTAGATAAGAATAAGGTAGAATATGAAAACATATATTGTCAAGCAATTAACAAAAAAAAAATTCAAAGATTTTGGGTCAATAACAAAGAGTGTATATAGAGTGTCGTGGCGTAGGGAGGCAAATGCCATGATATTAGATCCAAACAAACATATTTTAATAGATGTTAATTAAGTGGTGAAAAATATGATTAGCTTCCCAAATTTCCACAATCTAAACTAATTGAGAAGGTCAATGCTTCCGGCATTCCTCTTCCTCTTTGTGCTTGCTGCTTCAAGCCCACTGTTTACATTTTAGGCCGACGGGTCCAAATAGTAAACAATTGGCTTTAACATATCAACAAGTACATGATCCAGTTTCACATGGGAATGCATAGTAGAGAGAGGGAGAGAGAGAAAGAGATGGGTTAATGGGTGTTGAAGGAATGTTGAAAGCTTGCAATCATCGAAGTAATTGTTTAGGCCGGATTAGGGGTAAGTTCCTTTTTTTTCTTTTTTATTGTTTCAAGCTGACAAATCCGAAAGAGGAATTGGAATTCTGGTCAGACTCTCAAGGGGAGTAATGGGTCTTGAAGGAATGTTGAAAGCTTGCAATCGTCGGAGTAACTTTTGGGGATTAGGGGTGAATTCCGTTTTTTATTGCTTTTAGGTTGGCCATTCCAAAAAAGGAATTGGAATTCTGGTCAGATTCTCAAGGTTAGAATTAGATATCTACACTCAGCATTGCTTTCATACTTGCTTCATCTCAAGGGTGTTTCTGTCTTTTCGTTTCACATGGGAGTGTTTGGTGTATAACTATATGTATGATACTAGATGCACCCATGTAAAAGAAACGGCATGAATACGTCATAACTTGACTCACAAGAGTAATAGGATTAGTAGTTAATTTGAAGGTGGAATTGGAATTATCGCACAGTTTAAGGTTAGAATTAGAGATTATTAGAAGTAGGGATGTAAGTCGGGCGCATTGGGTTGGGTTTATGGCCAATTTAAGTCCAACCCTAAAATTTTGGCTTAAGGCATGACCCCGGATCGAGCCCAAGGTCAAGTCCAATCTTTCCAACCTGAATTCTTGGGACTGGATCCAGACTGAGGACCGAAAATCCAATCCAGTCCATGTAAAATTTTGGGCTGTACCGGTTTGGTCTCGGGTTGGGCCAGCTCAAGTTGCACACCTAATTAGAAGAGACTCTTGCAATGCACCAACGGGTATTAAAAGGATGTCCATGTTACATTCAATTTCTTAAATTAATTGGTCATTGTGGGTGAGTTTAAGTAGCCTTGTATTTAATTTTTTTTTAAATTCTAAAAACCAACAAAATTCTAAAAGGGCCGGGAAAGAATATGAGGAATCTGACATGGACAATTGCATTTTAGAATATACTCTATAGATTAATTCCCGGAACCATTTGAAAGGGCTTCAGCTTTGATTGAACTGCTTTCAAACCAATTGAGAACTAACTCGTTGGTGTGTTAGCTTATTTGTTCCAGTATTGACACGGAATCAAATCTCACAACCAAGATTTGGAGAAAAAGGGGTCTGGGAGAAGTTATACCGAAAAAGACTGCTAAGCCTCTTTGAAAAGCTACTAAAACAAACTTCGTTAAAAAACTAATATTTGACTGAATGAAAGAATATTTGAACTTTCTTAGCATTTTCACTAGACATAGCTTATAGGCTGTCTGTGTGGGATCCGCCTTAGAAAGCCAAAAGCTGCTGCATAAAAGCCCTCCAAATAGACACTCAGTATGTTACTTTTTTACACATGTTTCACGCCAAGGGCAGCATTTTCTCAAGGTTTTTAAAACCGATTTGGAGAATGAACTGGTTAGGGGTCTGGTTTCCGGGTCGAATGGTTTAACTGTTCAAATCAAACGATCAGCCCATTCTGACAAAAAGAATAAAAAAATAAAAAATAAAATAGAAAAATAAAAGAACGACCAAAACCATTAAATGGTTCAAACACCCAGGTCAGCAGTTTACTGACCAAATCCACGTTTTTTTTTTTTGTAAATATCCAATTTTAAAGAAAAATGGAACCGATCACCTAACTGGTTTCCGATTTTCTGATCTGATCGTCCCATTCGATCCAGTTTTGAAAACCATGCATTTTCTTTTCATTTTACATGGGAGTGTATAACTGTGTAAAATCTTTCATTGCATACACAGCCATGTTGAATCAATGACTTAACCATTGACTCACAAGTAGGATTAATAGTTGAGACTACAAGTTGTAATTTGATTAGATTTTTGTAAGTAGGGTTGGGTGGGTCTGCTTTATTGAGGGTAGTGGTCATGTGCAGCCAGCTGCCACCAAATTCAGTTCAATTCACGTAAACCCACGTGAGTGATGTGACTTTGGAGTTAAGCTTTGAGTTAGATTGTGATAAAAGCAGCATTATTGGCAATGAACTTTATATATAATACAAGCAAAATGTGCTTTATAGACTCATTCTTTATATATATTCATATCAAGTATTTGATGATGATGATGATGATAAGATTATGATAAAGACGTCTTGTTCTGAGGCCTACAGAATCATTAATTGCACTGGGGTCCTCATAAGTTGCCGTGTGGCAAATATTTAAAACATTATTGGATGGGGAACGGATTCAACAACATGAGAATATGGTCTGATATGATTGGATTTCAGAATATTGTATGGATCAGATTTGAATCCTATATTGGATTTGGATTTAATCTGACCCTGATTTATATTTTGTAAAATAAGGAAAGAAATTAAAAATAAAAATATATTAATTATATTTTTTTACTTATATATAACAAATTAATATAAATATGAAATATAAAATTTATTATATATATCAATTTTATACATAAAATCAATAGATATTATAAAATAATTGGACTTAGATTTTAATTACATCAAATGGGGCATCCAATACATTGGGTCATCTAAAACCGAGATAATTAGATTGGATGTTGGATAAGGTTTTGAACATTTAGAGTTCATTGAAAACCCTATCCAAGGTTCAAAGTGTTAGAAATTCAAGTGTATCGGGAAAGAAAATTTAAAAGATGTATCGGGATACACCTTGGATATGCATGTGTGTATTGGAGAAAAATTAACATACGCATAGATATGCATGAAAATACTATAAATACTTCAATAAATCACAAAAATACATCAATAACACCAAATATAAGGCCTCAACGAAATGTACATACATTAAACTAATATATTTTAATGGTTTTATGAAGAAATGCATCCTAATCAATTATAATTTCATTAAAAAACTCTATGTTTAACTATAGTTTATAAATTATAATTCTTTAGTTTTAAGGGATGGGAAAACTCAACTATCATATCCAACTACAAAACATGCCTTTGCATAACTTCTAAGTGCAAATATAATTAATAATTATTATTTATTTTTTATTTGCAAAGATTATAAAAATCAAAAGTAAATAAACATTATATAACATATTCAAAAAAATAATTATTGAAGAAGAAAGATAGATCATCAATAGATCTATAATATAATCAATCCTTGTGATTAGATTATAAAATATAATTAATTATTAATTATTTTTAATTCTAAAAATATAAAAAAAATCAAAACAATTATTGAAGAAGAAAATGCAATTGCTCTATGGATATGATAGATAATCCATAGATTTAAAAAATAATAAGTCTTTCTAGGCAGATAAAAAATGTGTTTTTAATGTTTTTGTTATTTTATATTTTTTTTCAAATCTCTTCATAATATTTCCATAAATCTACTCATAACACATAAGAAAGTGATATTGAACATATTTAATGTAGATCAACATAGATTTAAATATTTTCAAGCATTCAAGGAAAAAAATCATAAGATATAATAAAAATTGAAAAAATTACCTATTTTTGTAGTATTTTCAAAACTTGAAAAATTTTCAAAAACACTGATGATTCACATGTATTTTTCTTGTGTTTTTTTTTTTTTTTTTTTGCATATCTAACACTATGAATGAGATTTGGAGTTTTAGATTCATTTGGGGGTGAAAGAAGGCTTGTTTCAAGGGAAAGAAGCTTCTTTCCCCTTTTATTTCTTTTTTCGTCCTTTGCCTATATCTTTTTCGTAGCGTATCGATAAATATGCTACTGATATGCCTGATACACCTTTGATATGTCTTGATATGGTCAACACAGGTTTGATACCATGGAAAAAGAGACAATACCATTGATTTTCCATCCTATCTTATATCAGAATTTGAAAGATACGATATGATACACCCTGTATCGTGTGTATTGTGTCAAAAATTGAAACCTTGACCCTACCTAACAGAGGTTCTAAACCAAAAACTAGTATGATCATATATATTTGTTGAGTTCAACTACAGTGTATTAACAAATATTTTTTGCACGTCAAATTGAGATTTCAACCACTTAAGTTAAAAGACTTTACATAGTCCACATACTTTTCATTAGCTCATGTTTCATAAGGTATATTTATCATCAAGACTTTTTTTTTTTTGTAGAAACTAGAATGAGCTACACAAGTTGGGGGGTAGCTCAACCCCATATATCATCCCAACAAATACAAGCTAAAGCAAAGGGGGGATTACAATTACAAAATGAAAGAGAGGAATCTGGGGTAGATAGAGCCTCATGAGCTACCTAGTGCACTATTACTTGGTTTGCTTCATGATAAGTATGATTATACTCCACCCCATGAGTAAGCAACTCTCGAGTCTTCTAGCATTCCACTACAATAGTCTTTAACAACTTTGAAGATACTTGTATTTGTGTATGTGCTTTGCACGTGGCAAATTTTGTGATGATGATAGTATAATATATATTTCCAAAATTGTTTTGCAATTTTTTTTATATTTCTACATTTACAAAAATAATTCATATTTATCACATTTATTATTGTTCATTAATATAAAGATATGTCCAAATAAAATTCTTTCGAAGGTAATGAGAATTAATGAAATTACTATTATTCTTATTATTCTTATTTATTATGGTTCATTAATAAAATTAATATTTTTTATCAGTTACGTTCGCCATAATTTTATTTGAATTCTTGTTACCTTTGCAAGAATTAACTTCTATATAATAAATCCAACTTCAGCTCCTTCAATCTCTAAAACCTTACAATGAACTGCTATAAAAAATAACACTTACTCTTGTAGATATCTTGTCATCTAATGATGTGGGCTTTAAGGTAACAAAGATGAAAAATTAACCCACCATATGGTAGGAATGAAGAAGAGAAAACCATCTACTACTACCTTAATGATCAAGAACTAAATCAATGAAAACAGGTTAAAAATATTTATAAAAAAACAGAAAAAAATAGTTTAAAGAATAAATTGTTCATCCATTTGCAAGTTGGAAATCTCTTCATGGTGGTTAATATGGCCAAACATTGGCTATTGAGAACATAAGATGTACTTTTAGGGTTCTTTTCCTTTTAATTTAAATAAATGAAAGGGTAAATTGCTAAAACCTTTGTATAATTTTTTATCATTGTCGATCCCCCCTAAAGTTTGGTAAATGCAATCACCTCCCATTAACTTTTTGACCAAAATGTTTATTTTCCAAATGTTTCTTCGTATCATTCACTACCCTAGTCCCTTCTAAATTCTAATATCTTTTTTGGAATTAATGTAATTTCCAAATTTACCCTTCATATCAATTGCTTAAAAGTAAAATCGCAACTTTAAACTCTCTTTTTTTTTGTTGCTCATAACAATTATATCATTTTTTATGTATAAATGACCTTAATAATAATTAAATGGGTATTTTGGACATTTTCATGCCTCTTGTTAGAGGATTTTACTAAAGGGGTCTATTTGCAATTGTGTTAAGAAGTTTAGGGGAGGTGATTGTAATTACCAAACTTCAAGGGAGGTTTGGGCAATGGTCAAAAACTTCAAGGAGGTTTGAGCAATTACCATGGTTTGTTTTCCAATTATTGAACAAAAAAGGGATTTTTGTGTATTCTCCCTTAGAAGCATTAAATGAGAATGTTAAATAACATTTTTTTCCATGGACTTGTTTTACAATGATGAACAAAAAGAATGAAATTTTGTGTCTTTTTTGTAATAAGAATTAAATGAAAAAGAAGAGTCATTTCTTGATAAGCATTAAATGAGAAAACAAAATTACATATTTACGATTGCTCCTTCTCTGATTCAAACATTAAAGATAGGGTATTTTAGTCTAGTGAAAATTCCAGAAGCCAACCACATCTATCCGTACTTTTATAGATAATATAGATTAGTTATGGTGTGCCCCTTTTATCACTTGTTCACATTTTTCTGTTGCACAATGCAGTTGATGCATCAGAGATTTTGCTTTATTTTCTTTTAGAAATTAGAACAGAATTTTTATGTGACACTAAATTAACTTTTGGCTAAAATAGTCCCTGTTAGGAATGGCAATGGGGCGGATTTGGGGTGGGGATCATATTCCCTGTCTTTGATCCTAACTATGAAATAAATCCCTGTCCTCGACCCCAATTCCTATTGGGGTTAAAAGTTGTCCTCCATCCCCGATCTAGACAGAGTCGAGTTCCCCATGGGGACCCAAATCCCCGAAATATTTTAATTAATAGTATTTTTGAAAAATAAATTTACTTAAAATCAAAGAAAATTTTAGAATATAAATAAAATAATATATATTTAATATGAATAATATTTAATATAAAATTAGGGACTTCATTCCCGATCCCAACCCCGACCCCAGTCGGGGATCCCTATTAATCCCCCTTGTCCCCACCCCGCCAAAGCAATCCCCATGAGGTCGGGAAAGTTGGGTACCCTATGGGGATGGGGAAATTGCCATCCCTAGGCCCTGTTCATATAAGCTTTGGGATGCAGGAAATAAAATTTTAAGCTTTTTGATTGGTCTATATTGACTAGGGGTGAGCATGGGTTGGTTCGGTTCGATTCCATGGCAGAACCTAGAACCTATCTTGTAGGGGTCTATTCCAGGTTTTTGGAACTGGAACCTTCCCTATGAAAGTCAGTTCCAGGGTCAGTTTTGTCCTTGGCAGTTCTAGGGTCTACCCGTGGAACCTATTCTTTCTTTACTCCCCCTCCTCCTTCAAAATAAGAAAAAGAAGCATGTTATTTAAAAACTTGATTTTCAATCAATATAATACATAGTTTAAAACTTATACTATTTTTATTGATTAAATTGAGTAACTTAATATGTAGATTATCATTATATGGTTCAAAGCTTATAATTTAAATCTAATTTTTATAAACATTGCTTTTTACATTACTTATTGTACACAATCAAATATTAAAATGAAAACAAATGATCAAATAACTTAAGTAATCAATGGTCAAGTGAAACCAATGCCTTTCTAATCATGAGTGCTTGAGTTCGAATCTTCACATCCCCAAAAGCATTTTCGGGTTTATTTCAAGGCAATTAAGTTCGGTTTCAAGATAGGTTCCACCAAAGTCGGTTCAACTAAGGCCAAACAAGGTCGGCTTGTCGGGTCAGTTCGAGTAGAGTAAACCCCTATACCCTGGAACCTGCCTAGGTGAAGGTCGGTTCCAAAAATAAGGAATTAGACCCTACCCTGCATAAGATTGAGTAGGGTCGGTTCAAAATCCAATTCAAGGCCAATTCCATTTGATTCTGGGTAGAACCTACGCATTGCTCTCAGGTCTAATATTGACTAAACTGATTTGGATCTAGAACTAGAAAGTCAATTTCTCAACCTATGTAGGTATATTTTTAAGCTTTTAGAGTTTTTCACTAAACATGACATCATGCATTTCCACGTGGAGCCTAGCTTGCAATGTCAGAAGCCACTACCTTTATCATCCTATCTAAGAATGACAGTATGTTTTCACTTTTAATTTTTTTTTAATTCTTTTAGGAAGTCATAGATGACAAGTTCTAAGGTTTAAAAGATCATTACTTTTTTTTTTTCTTTTTCGGTAAGTGAGATGGCAAAGTTAAAACTTACTTGTTCTATCCCGGTCAATCAGGTCAACTGATGTCATCAATGTAATAAAAATATTAAAAATAGACAAGATATAAAAAATACAGAAAAACTTAAAAATTTTGTAGAAAAATTGCACATATCTCTAATAAATATTATATTTTCATTATATTAAATGAAAACAAATGAGATTAAAATTATTGTTTTTAATAATAAAAATGATTAAAATATATACACAAAAAAAATAAAAGAGAACTAATGTCTAACCCATGATCTTTGGACGAGGCTAAATGGTTCAACTTGATGACTCACCTAGTTGTTGACCAAATAGATATTTCATTTGCAAAGGTTCAAGGATTAAACACTCCGAAACCTGTCCATGTGATGGGTCGGCTCAAGTATGGGTTGAAAATGTTGATGGCAGGGTATAATGTCTCACACCAGGATTAAACATTGTGAAATCTTTCTTTTTTTAATGCTCCGTTTGTTTTTCATTTGGGCATTTAGGTCATGTATTAACACGAGTAAGTGCATTTACTTATGTTCCTTTTGTTTTCTAGGTAGGTAAGTTACATAATGACCATTTTATTCATAAAATGTTATTATTAAAAGGGGCAATTTTGTCTGATACATGTGCTGGCAACTTCTACCCAGGTAAGAAAGTTATTTGTCCAGATATGGGCATTATTTAGGCCTTATTCGCATTTCGGTAAGTCATTTACTTGGGTAAATGCACTTATCAGGCCAAATGTTTCCTAGGAAATACTTGCCTACATAAGTGCATTTACAAGTGTTCTTTTGTTCCCCGATAAAGTTGTAAAATGACTGTTTTAACCAAAAAGTGATATTATTGAAAAGATAATATTGTCTTATCATGTATTAACAATTCTTAGAACAAATGGATAAATGATTTGTTGAAGTCTGGTGAGGATATTACTTGCCTAGGTAAATGAGTCACTTGGGAGTTAATTTTTCTGTGGACCCCACTAATACCAAAATACGTATGCGGGTTTATTTTTTCCATGGGATCCACCAACTTACCTGTGCCCACTTAATTCCTAGAAAACAAACAAGCCCTTAGAGGGAGAAGCCATTTACTATGCGACCAACGACTTACCTAAAAAATAACATGGAATTGTTGATACATCATAGTCATTGTTATGCATTCCTTTAACTGAGTTGAATTTACTTTTGTTCATATACCTCTACAAGTATTTTATCCTACCAATCACTACCACATCAATGGGTCATTTGTGCATTAAGGGTGCAACTTGGGTGGGAGTGGGTTGGACTTTTGTCAAAATTTGAATGGGCCTGGTCCAAAGCCTGAAGCGGTGTAAAATGTTAAGTCAGACAAATCCGACTTACATCCCTACCACACATCTATACTATAGAAAAGAAATACTTGATTTGATTTTGATGTAGATCATAAAAGTTGAACTGATTATATAATGTTGTATTTCTACTTTTTACTTGCACACATGCATAGATCGTGCCCTTACACTAAATTTCTGCTCTTACCATGTGTACTAAGCCTGGCACGGACCTCGATTAGGTTGACCCAGCCTGATCTATGGTCACCCCTAAACAAAATGTCTGCCTTACCATTATTTATTTATTTTCAAAAGGAAACTTGTTTTTATTCTTTAAAGATATTTAAGATTGAAAATGTGAAATTCATCTGAGATTTTGATTGGTTGAAGTGTTTTAGTTACGGTACAGGTTTTGGCTTTTCTGGCTGTTCACTAATGCTGTGTTTGGTTGCAATATAAATAAATTTAGGGAATGCAAATGATTTGATTGTAAATTATGACTTATTTTTTTTTTAATTTAACTTACTTTGTTTGATTGTAATACAAATAAAATAAATTAAGACATGAAGCATAATAAAGTAAAACCCAAAACAAAATTAAGCAAAAATTTACATTTTTTTTTTCATTTGCACTTCAATGCATTTATACTAGTATAAATAAAATTGCGTTGCAGCCAAACAGAGCCTGAAAAACAAACAGTAGTTGTGGTTATGCTTGGAAAGTTGTGACTTATGATAGACCTACTTTCTTACTGTTTACAGAAAATTCTTAACAAACCCCGGTATATTCCAAATGCAACTTATTGGGAGACCTTGGCCCTTCATTTGCGCTACCATGAACTCCACAAAAGCAGAAAAAGGGTTGTCTGATCGATATTCAAAACTAATCCTTCTTAGAGATGTGAATGTCTGTTTTTAGTAGGCAAAACTCAGATAGGAGGTGGGTTGTAGGTTTGTAGGCTGATGCAGTGTACAGGAGTGAACACATGGTCGATCCATGTGTCCACCGACTCACACAGTCACACTTCTCATGGATGCTCTGAATTGTCATAAGGATTCTTTCCACGTGGCAGAGAAATAGGTAAGTTGGTACAGAGAGCTTTTAACAAATTAGCTAGGTCGTGGACAGCCATTTGAACTATGTCTGATCAGACTCATCCTGCTTGAATGATATTTGGATCAACTTTAAGGATAAGTTGGTTTTGGAACAAACTATACCCATTAAGACATTCTATTCTATCTATTCAAGGGAGTAGTGATTTTTTCATGGGGTTTTTATAGTTCAGTATACCCCTACCCCTAGGGTGTAACTAAGATTTTTAGGGATGAACTGAAATATTTCCGTAATGTCAAATTCATGGGCAAGATACGATTTATAGGAGAAGGGGCCAGGGCTACTAGTAGAGTAGAAGGGGGTTGCAATTTCAGATTTTTGAGATTGATTGCACTCCACTTAATCCTTTTTTTTTTCATATGGGAAAGTAACCACCGGCAAAATAACCGTAGCGAAAGATCAATTTTTAGTTTTAGTTACAGTTTTTTATCCATAACAACATTGCATTAGCTATAAACCCATTTCCTTTGTAGTATTTGATTGTCTGAAGACGATCCTCTTTTGAAATCATATTGTTCAGTTTTGTTGATGGTAAATTGAATCCTAAACATGCCATATAATGGAGAGTCTTGACTATGCATGATTAAAAAAGAACAAGAAAAAAACACTGATAACCAATGAATTGATATCATCTGTTTGATCAGATTACTGCTTGAATGATCTGGAATTTAAATACATATCAGGGGGTGTTCCATAGCGTTGATATTCCAAGGAACAACTCTAAAGATCAGTTGGTTTTGGAACAAACTATACCCAGTAGGCATTTTGAGTGAGTCGTGCTTTTTGATATGGAGAAACTTTGTGTCCGTTCATTTTTAGGATTTTGAGAGGAGAGAAAGTTGGTCAATGGGATTTTGGTTCTTATTGACCAAGATACCATGCTATTTTTTCAGATTTATGTGGAGTTTATGGAAAATTCATTTGCCTTAGGTACATCTCCCATGTGGATAAATAACTTTTCTATTTAGAGGGAAAATTGCCAATACTTTGGTGAGACAAAATTAACCCTTTTAATAATGACTTTCTATTATCATTTTTTACCTATGAAATAAAATAACATAGGTAAATGCACTTATCTAGGTAAGCAGGAAACACTTACCTGGGTAATTAACTTTCTGAAGCAAAAGTGGTTCTTGTTTTTTCCTGTAACCAGGAAAACTTTGTGCCATAGACAATAATTCCTATCAATATAGCTGTAGACAGGCATTTCCCTTTTGAAATCATCTGTAGATGATTTTGATATAAAATATCAAGGTTTCTAAAATTGAAACGGACAACAAATCGGTCAGGGGTCTATTTCCTGGGTCAAACGGTCCGACTGTTCGAATCAAATAGATGACCTATTTTGGAAAAAATTAAAAAAAAAATAAACAAATGACCAAAACCATTGGACGGTTCAAATAGTTTAATCGCCTGGGTCAGTGGTTTATTAACCAAAATAACAGTTCTAGGGTAAAACAAAACTAATCACCTGACCAGTTCCCAGTTTTTTCGATCCAACCATCCAGTCTGATCTGATTTTAAAAACCATACAAAATATTGTTCATTTTTGTGTATGATAAATTGAAAACCTAATGAAGTTGGATCGGTTAGTTGTGGAATAAACTGAACCAATTAGGCATTCTATTTATTCAAAAGAGTGGTATTTTCTGATATGGGAAAACATTGGTTGTTGGCAAGCGACATGAATTCCCACAGATAGCTATAGATAATCGATTGTGCATTCTCTCTTCGAGATCATCTCTAGATGGATTTGATATATTGTTGATTTTTTGTATACTGTAAAATGAATCCTAACGAAATTATATAATTGATGTCATCTTAGGGGTTCTATTCAAGGGAGTGGTGTCTTTTGAAATGGGATATATTTGGTCGTCGCAAACGATAGGAATTTCCCTTTTGAAGCCATTTGTAGATGGTTCTGATATGCAAAATATTGTTCATTTTTGTGTACGATAAATTGAATGCTAGACCTCATGTCATATAATAAAGGGTATCATAGTACCTAAAAGGCATGATACCTATAAAAGTTGAAAACCAATCAATATCATGCAATTTTTTTTTTTTTTTTATAATGGCAATGTCATGCAATTGGCACTCGATAAGGGGTGATTTGGCCAACCAATCATGATGAGATATGTGGCTAATCCAAACTATTTACAGACACCTTGGCTCCATGTGAGACTGGACAAACGGAGTTAGGTTGGCTCAAACCGACTAACTCGACCTACATCCCAACCTAACTAAGAATAAGAATAGCATGTTGTCCCTCAACTGAACAGAGCACATCACCTCGAGGGAACAAGTTGACGATGACTTTGGATGCTGGCTTGACCTCCCCGACCTGGGCAGCCAAAGATTTGAGTAGCCATCCAACCTCCAGGGTACTGACCTATGTGGCAAGTTGTCCTTATCTGATTAACATACCTATTGGTTCCAAAATCGACGACGACACGTTACCCATCTGGCAGAGGTGACCCCAGTCCCCACACGCTTCAGAGAGACTACATGAGGATCATTGCCAGTGCCGGTGCAACATACCCTAAAGATAACAGACCAATAAGGCTTCTCGTTCCCAGATATATCAGACACGACTCTTGGGCCGTGAAGCCTATATAAAGGCTTATCCATTCCGTCACAAGGTACACATGAACTGCTTCTTTGTTGCCTAAGTGCAGGAGCTCGATTGTGCAAGGTCAATTGTGAGCCCATACAGGTCCTATCACTGGACTAACCATGGCCCTCGGTTACCTGTAGCACCGGGCTAGGAACCTATTCCATGGTTCTTCGGCTAGACACAATTGTCCAAACACGACATTTAGTAGTTTAGATGGGTCATCCTCCTGCCCTGAGTGTTTGAGACACCATTCTTGTCATGTTTAACCATAGGCTTCCAAGGTCAAAGCCCAATGTCATTAGTGCCCAATAGGCCAATGTACTCAAGGTAAGTTCTCAATGTGTGTGTGGTGTTGTTACTGTTTGGCAACGTCATGCATTGAGGCATGGACACATTGAATTGGAGGAAGAGGAAATTTTATTTCTAACAAATAGTTTTAATTATAAAGGCCTCGGCTACTGTTGAGCTCGGTGCCAATCACTGATAATACATTCTTAAATTAGTAGAATTCCAATTGTTGGGTATGGCGTTGTCGTCAAAGTCTTGTATATAAGGTCTCCCATCCTAAACTACCTATTGTGGATTAAGCATTATAATACTTAACCACCCTTTGTTGATTGGTGGCCATTCTAATATGAGATCAATCTTGGGTCTCCTCTAAGAAGTCGAAATTAGCCCAAAGTCATTCATTATTGCTTGCTTCATTATAGTGTACAATCTAAAGTGTAGGAGATCCATCTTCTATTAGGATCAGTACTTCACTACCGAGTGTCCTAGTTGTCCTAGTCATGGTGTGGCATGCCCAGTGAACACTTGGAAACTCTTTAACCCATCTTCCCTTAGCTCAATTTAAATGAGATTTCAATTCATCTAGGAGGGTATTATTCTTGACTTTGGTCTGGCCATTATTCTGAAGGTGGTAGGTAGACGTGAACCAATGCTCTTTGCAGTCTTCAAACTTCCTATTTGTAAATTGGGTTCTATTGTCAATGATTAGGACCCAAGGTATGCTGAAGTAGCAAATGATTGACCTCTATAAGAACCCTTAAGAACCCTTGTGCATTTTTTTTTTTTGTTGTTATCTATGTTATGGCTCAGCCTTGACCAACTTTGTAAAATAGTCAATGGCGATAAGAAGGAACTTCTTCTGACGAACTATAAGAGGGAAAGCACTGAGGATGTTCATTTTCCAATGGAAAAAGGGCCACGAATTGTTGATCAGTGTTTGGGGAAATGTGGTATGTTAAAATGCCTCTTAGTCGTCACACTTTTGTATGAGCTATGCAGCCCAACATCTTCTTTCATAGTTGGTCAGTAGTAGCCTTGTCAAAGGGCCTTGTGAAGAAGTGCTTGGCCTTAAAGTGGGCATCACATATCCCCTCATGTATTTATCAACGAGAATAGTTTTCTTCTTCGAGGTTGAGGCAATTTAAATAAGGCAAAGTGTGGGATCTTCAATATAAGTTTTCCTTGATAATGTAGTATTAAGCTGATTTGTGTACGACTTTCCTTGACACTGCTTAGTCTTCTAGAAGAGTGTCATCTTGGAGATATTAAAGGGACAGACCTTTCTAGGATGGCTATGGGCGCACTAGGAGAGCTAGTAGCATCATCTCGGCGATATTGGGATGTAGAAGAGTATCAATATGGACTATTCCGCTGAGGTCAAAATGTGACGAGTTGTCTAGAATGACAAAATGCTTTAGCCCAAAGACAAGCTCCCGAACCCTCTTCAGGTAGCTTGCCATAGTAGATTCTAAAGGTCTAAACTTGCCACTAACCTGGTTCACCACAAATTGGGTATCGCTGAAGACCTCAACGTTTTATGCATTAACTGCCCAAGCAAGGTAGAGTTAAGAAATGAGGGCCTCATACTTTGCTTTATTGTTGGGGGCCATGAAGTCAAACCTAAGGGCATCCTTTAGGGTGGTGTTTTCCAGTCCAAGGAGGAGGTGGTTGGTACCACTACCTTGTTTATTTGAAGCGTTGTCAATGTGGAGGTTCCATGCTAGAGGTTTTCTTGTCGACTTTGAGGTAGAAAAGGTACACTCTGATACGAAGTCGACCAAGGCTTATGCTTTGATAGTTGGTTGAGGTGTGTAGTTGAGGTTGAACTCATTGAGTTCTATGCTCTATCTAATTAAACGCCCTCAAGTCTCATGCTTCTATAACACTTAAGAGAAGTTAGTCAGTTAGGACATGAATGCTATGTCCTTGGAAGTAAGGTTTGAGCTTGTGTATCATGGTCATGAGGGTTAAAGTCACATTTTCTAGGTTCGGATATTTGGTCTCCGCGTCAAGAGTACTTTGCTGATGTAGTAGATGGGCCTCAACACACCATCATCTTCTTTTACAAGGATCGCATTAGCTATCTCATCACCGGGTAAAAGATACAACAACTAATTGCTAGGGCTCAACTTGGTTAACAAAGGAGGTGAGCGCAAGTATTATTTCAACTACTGAAAGGCTTGCTCACACTCTTCAGCCCATTGGAAATTCTTTTCCTTTTGTGTTCCATGAAGAATATGAGGCATTAGTTCGCAGGCTTAGATATCAACCTATTGAGTGCAGTGACCCAACCTATGAGGCATTGTATGTCCTTAAGGTTGTGTTTGGTTACATGTAAATAAATTTGCACTGATGCAAAACCATGGCAGTGCAAATGATTTGCGTGTAATTTCTAACCTATTTTTGTTTGAAGTTTTAGCTCATTTTGTTTGGTTGTAGTACAAATGAAGTAAATTAAGACATGAAACAGAATAAAGTAAAATCCAAAACAAAATTAAACAAGAATTCTCAATTTTTACATTTTCACTCTTATGCATTTGTGCTGGTGAAAATAAATTTGCATTGCAACTAAACACAACCTAAGGGTTTGAGGAGAGGGCTTTGTCAGATTAAACTTTATCTAGTATTACAAAAGGAGGTTGAAGACCTCTTCTAGGTTGTCCAAGTGATATTTGGCCTTCAAGCTCTTCATTGACATATCATCAACATATGCCTCTACATTTCGACCAATGTGGTCCTTAAAGGTCCTTTTCACTAGTCTTTGATAAGTAGCACTAGTGTTCTTTAGGTTGAAGGGCATGACCTTATAATATATTCGACTGGTGATGAAGGCAGTCTTCTCCTAACTTGAGGGGTGCATCCGGATCTGGTTATAGTCTAAGAAGGTGTCCATAAAGTTTAGTAGCTCGTGGCCTAAGGTGGCAACGATGAGTTGGTTCATTCTTGATAGAGGGAAGTTGTCTTTTAAGGCAAGCCTTGTTGAGATCAATGAAGTCAATAAAAGTCCTCTACTACTTTCATTGGCCTTCCTCACCATTGATGAACCTACAATTTATCTATATTTTATGAGGTTTTTGCATGAAATTTTATGCTGGTTTAATTAGATTTTGCCCTATTTTAGCTTGATTGCAAAAAAGATTTCAGGGGGAGCCAAATCAACAAAAAGAAGGCAAAAGCAAGAAAAGAAAGCCCAAAATTTATCAAGTTCAGCCCGGCCCAGCCATGAGAGCAAGGGAGTTTCATTCGGCCCAAGTAGTGCAAGCTAGGGAGTTTCATTCGGCCCAAATAGTGCAAGCTAACTATTTGGAAAACCCAAGGGAAGAAGCCTAGCAAGAAGGAAATTTCGGCCTAGCCCATTTTTAGCCCAAATAACAGCCTAGAGTGTAGCCCACATGAGCTCAAAAGCAAGCTAAGTTGTAGCCCAAATAGCAGCCCAAAGGGAGCTAGGGGCGGCAACTCCTAGAAGTTTCTTGAAGAGAAGAAGGGAGCACTCTAGAAGGTTCATGAGGGGTGTAATACACCCAATTCTAGAGACTTCAAGAAGGGGCAAGAGCCCCCTTGAAAAACTATATAAGGAGGCCTCTAGGAGGGGGAAGAGGTGTTCAATTGCTTGAGATGAAGGCTCTCCCACTCTTAGAGGTTCGGCCACCTTGAGAGAAGAGAGGAGAAGAAGGCTAGGCGCAAGGAAGAAGAAGAAGAAGGGCTGAAGGAAGTTCAAGACAAGCAAGCTAGAAGAGAAGGTGAGTCCGAATTGAGGGTTTGTGATTCAAAGATCTTTTGTAATAAATCAATTGTAGTTCATTCTCTTTTTATTCGAATTCAGTTTCTTTGTTATATTTTTTTTCTTCTTTCTCCTTGTTTCCATTCTTCCTTGATGTATTTCAGCTTGTAAAATTTCAGTTCAGCAATCTAATTCTTTTTGATTCATTCAAATGGTCATGAATTGTACTTGAAGTTTCTTGAATAAGGGTGTTATTGTAGATTAATTCGGCCAACTAACCTCCAAAACTCATATCTGAATTCTCATATCTGAGATTGCAAGATCTGAATTGCTTGAAAGAGAATTCAGATCTGCAATTTTCAGATTGGCCGAATTAATCTACAGCTTGGAATTCCTAGAGTGCTTGAGAGAGACTCTAGGAATTCAGATCTACTATTCAAGAACTGAATTGAGTGCAAGGATAGAGATAACTTGCACAATTCAGTTGGTGATCAATTCATATTTGAATTGATGCCTTAGAAGTGTTTGAAGAAATGCATGCATGGGGATTAGATTCTTGCTAGAGATAGAAGAACCATCACTCATGCATAGGATGAACATGCGCTTGAGAGAGGCTGTTCATGACCTTGGGGTTTCACCAAACCAAGGCTCAATCATGATTTATTCGAATAATCCAAATTGATAGATTGCTGAATTCTGAGATTGACATTTACTGCTTACTCTTCTAACCTGATTTGAAGGCAATTGGGCCAATGATTTAGATAGATTTTAATTTGGGATTTTTTAGCTTTCATTAAAGTTTTGATTTATTTGTTGATCAGATAAGAAGTGCTCAATTTAGTATTGGTAATTGTTTCCTAAATCCTCGTGGGAACGATACTTCACTCACTACTTTATTACTTGAACGGCTAGTGCACTTGCTAGTGTCACAATGAGCCATACATCAACCATCACTACATTGGCCAACTAGTGCGGATTTGTTAACCTCCTCATTTATTATTTACCACTACTCTAGGGCAAAGCTCCACTTCTTTGTCACATAGGTTGGTAGTGTAGATCAATGTTGAGTGAATGGGTTATGACTTGGGGATCGATCTCAGGTATACCCACATCCAATGTTTGAAATTTTGCAACATATTGGTTCGTATCAGCTGATACATTGTTTTTCATCGAGGGTCCGATACGGAACATACAAAGTCTATATGATTTGTTTATAATTATTAGTATCGGTCCAAAACAAGCATGTATCGGATTGTTTTGGGTTTGTATCGGTCAATACAAGCCCGATACCATTCATTACATTGTATGTATGGACTCAAATTTAGTCACTTTTTAAATTCAAATTTAATTTTTATTGCTCTTAATTAATTATCACATTTAATGACACACCATTAATACCATTCATTACATTGTATATATGGACTCAAATTTAGTCACTTTTTAAATTCAAATTTAATTTTTATGGCTCTTAATTAATTATCATATTTAATAACACACCATTAAAGGCAAGTTAAATACTAAAATTTGAATTTGAATTTGACATGACACTAAATTTTCTTATTAAAATCACAAATAGGAGACAAAGGGATTTGAACCCTAGTCATTAACTTGTAATAACTAAAAGTTCACCACTATGCCGTACCCTAAATGTGTGGCATGTTAATATGTATTTTAATTCTTAATTAAACTCTCTTTTTAGCTAATTTGAAAGTCCATTCTTGATTAGTCGTGTGCCCTAGGAAAGAATGATGCAATATATAAAATAAATTATGTATTAGATTATAATGTATTTAAAATATATAAATGTATTCTTTTATAACATTTCTATAAGCATATATTTTTTATCTTAATTTCAATATTTTTTATCCAATATATCCAAAACGTATCTCGATACGTCTTTTAATATTGCCCCTTCGACACACATTATGTTTCTAATACTTTGAACCTTGTCTACAACAGACCATTTAAAGACGTTGGTGTTAGTCTTTAAAATCCAAACAATGTTATTATGGAGATTGTCCTTAAGTAGGGAGCCCACTTGGACTGATTTCTCTGAGCCACTATCAAATAGGGGTACTTGAATCAAACCCTCGATAGGCTCGTTGCACTATGAATTAGAGTTATCCCAAAGGTCTAATTTGTTTGTAGCAAGAGCTTCCCTAGAGGATGCCTCTCCCTTAACGGAAATGCCGTGCTTGGTAGGAAAGTTCATTACCAAGTGTTATGTATGTTGACACCGATGCACAAAGGGCATTCAATGTTGGGCAATTGAGGATGACATTGTAAGGTGACTAGACCTTGACCACTTGGATCTCTACTAGTAGGGTGGTCTTGTGTAGCCCATCACTAATAGTATGGTGATCTTTCACTCTGGTGTTAGTGCATTACTAGAGAACCCAACCATAGGGTGTTGATCAGTTGTAGTCGGTCATGTTCGATCTTCATTTTTTGGAAGGCATCATTAAAGATGATGACAGTCGAGCTTCCAATGTCGACAAGGACTCGATGCACCTCATAGTTGGCTATGATAATTGATATCACCAGTATGTTGTAATGAGGCATTTGGACCCTTTAGTGAACGTGATAGAGACCTCTATCTTCATCTTCTTAGGGGCTCAATTTTCTACTTGATTCAACTAAGCATAGGCCTTCCAGGTCAAGGAGCTCTCCCCTCCTATTGTTATTCCTCTAGAGATGACTACAATGACTCTGATAGGAAGGTCTCGATCATCGGGCACATCAACGTAGCCTAGGTTGCTCTTGCAAGGTGCCTGATAGTTAACAACATATCTGCTGAGGTAACCTCAATTGATGAAGTCTTCATTGTGGTTGCAAAGGTCCTACAGCCCTCCATGTTGTGTCTATGGTCTTTGTGAAACTCACAATACTTGTCCTTGGTTCTCTTCAACCTCTTTGGCCACCTAATGAAGTTGGTCACGGATCTACATTGGGACCGGAGTGGGAGATTCCTCAATCTACAATCTTGATACTGATCTAACCTCTTCCCATCACGACCGGAGTGGTCATCTTGCTCTTTGCATTTTAGGTCACTTTACACTTCCTTGGCCTCTTTACAATGGGACAACGCTTCTTCAACATTCATATACTTTGTGCTTAGGTGAGGAGCTCGGTCATATCTTAAGGGGCTAATTTTTGAAGAGAAAAACCAAAATGAGAGGTTCACATGCCATGCATTAGGATGGCCATTTTCGCGGATTGGTCCAAGTTTTGGACCTATATAGACTAAATGTTAAATATAGATAAGAACTCTTAGAGGGACTCATCTTCTCGTTATCTTAGTTGCTATGGTTGGTAGCCGTTTTATAGTGTTGTCGGCTACTAATGAACAACACTGAAAAGAATCCTTGAACTTGCTCCAACTAGTGATTGACCTAGGAGGTTGGGTGGAGTATCATTGCCGAGTTGTTCCCTTTAAGGTGGAGATGAACGCTTTGCACATTAACACATCCGAGGCTCAAGCTAGTAGCCTTGAACCCCTCCAAATGGTCCATGGGGTCAGTGGTGCTGTCATACTTTTCAAATTGTGGCGGCCTGAATTTTATGGGGGGAGCTCATCCATGATGTCCTATACGAAGATGGGGTTTTTTTTATAAACCAAGCTTCTCTAATGGGCACTTAATGGTTGAGATGACTTCTCTCAATCTCTTTCAGTCGCTCGCATGTGTCTGGTTTTCCACTATCGATGTCCACTAGCTTTGTAGGTTTTGGAGGAATACGCCGGCCTTTCACTGAGTTGGACTCAGTGTGAGAGTAATGCTAATGCTGCTATAAGCATTACTTGCCTTGAGGTCCTAGGTGCTCCTTAGTAGGAATTCACACTCCTAAATGCTAAATGCTTTAAGAGTGAGTGTTTTGGGCTTAGTTCTGGGCATTGGAGTTGGACTTCTGAGGCAAAGGCCATCGCTCATTTTCGTTTTTCAACCCTTTTGGGTCATCTTTGTGTCCTTTGGGGTCCTCTAAGTGAGGATCAACTTGAGGGGGCACTTCCCTCACATGGTGTTGGTTGTCAGTGAGAGGAGTTGGTGGTGGAGGAATGCATTGTTTCGAAGCCTACAATAGGGTGATGAGGTCTTCAACTTGTCGCAATAGTGAGTTAAATTGCTCCTAGGTCATAGGCTAGTTTTTAAAAGTCATGGGGCAGAGAGACATGTCTAGGATGAGATCCCTAGGAATGGGAATGAGTGTTGGAGTGATTGAAAGTGGTTGAAAATGTTCTCTGAGACATTTTTATTAAAGAAACTAGATGTTCTTTATGCCAGTTCACATATACAATGTTAACTTGACGTTGTCCAAACTAAGGTGGGTGAGACACAAAGAACAAACTTTGCAAGACGAACTAATAAGAGTCCAACGACTTACAAAAGCCAAAGTCAAAATCCTTGAGGTGATTTCTTGATAAGGAGAACTTCGGTCCTTAAGTCAATAAGTAGGGGAGATGTCAGTTAGGCCGATGTAAAGTCAAGTAGAGATGAATAGCTTAAAAGAGCTAGAGGTGAAAGTAAAAGAAAGAGATACTAGTGTGGAGTGCCCTTAAATACTTGTGGGAAATGCTATGATATTCCTTACTTTTCAGGACATGTGGTGCCTCTTGTAGTGGCCCTCATCCAAGGTCATAAGGTGGTTCTTGAGTAGAACCCATTGCTGTCCATGTGGCCCACTTGGTTTGAGGTTATCAGCGCTTGCCGTAGCTATTACATTTTGTTAAATAGGATTAATAAATTAAATTTAAATGATCAAAATACATTATGTTGATAACATAAACCAAAAAAATATTTAATGTTTGAAAACATGAAAAATAACTTTATGAGATTCTAACTTACCAGTTTTGGACTTTGTTAAAAATGAATATAAATGTTTAAATTTTTAAGGATCGGTTGAACCATGTCAGATCCAATTAAGGTATTATCTCTGTTGCTGATTGTTTTTATACTTTTTTTTTTTTGTAATATGAGCATTTATTGATGAAATTTTCCTTTATAAGCTTAAAAAGAATTGGGGTAGATCAATTCAATCCAATTATAAATGGTTCAAATGCAATTTGCCTTGATTAGATTGAATTCCAATTTAAATTCAAAATAAATAAATGCCAATTACAGCTCTATTTTAGTGACTCTAGATCTCCACTACTCAAGATCTATTACTCACAACACTCTATAAAAATCTACATAACCAATTACAAATAAACACCCCTGTTCCATACACATGATGCCTAGTTAGAACATTGATTGGTTCACTTGTGATTGGTTACAGTCTTTTACAAACTGGGGCAAACATTATATTCAAGCTCTCAGACCTCCTACACTTTTTTCTTGCACTTCCATTATTAGGTTGTAGTTCTTTTTTTTTTTTTTTTATAATAAGTTTGAATTTAGTATGCGTTTTATGACCATTCTATTTCTTCTGATGTGTCATGCATGCCACATAAGCAAATAAACAGAATCGGCAAGAAAATTATATTTGGCAAAGGTGTTTTCCAAAAAACGTTTTATAATGATTACCATTGGAATTCAGGAAAGGAGGGAATTTTTGAAACGTCAAATTGACATGACATATTAAAATTTGTAAAAGTTGACTATTTTTTGATATGCCACACAATTATCTTTATAAATATATTATAATATTAAGCTGAATTACTTTTAAACGTGTAATCATTTTGCATCGAGTTTGTGTATTTCAAAAACAGCTGAAACGAACTGCATGAGAATCAGAGCCCACTACTGAAACGGAACGCTTGTAAAGTCCAAACAGGGCTTCCCTACCCTAGAGTGCACCGTACATCCATTGTCGCTGAGACATAGGAGCGTAAACAGATGGAATTCGAATCGGATCAAGCAGTATCTAAATTTGAATTCGATTAAATATTCAAATATTCAATTCTAATTTAAATTCGATTAATTTATTATTTTAGATAATCAATAAATATATAAAATACATATTTTATTTATATAAAGTATATAAATTATTTATATAATTTAATTATCATATATATAAATTATATAAGACATTTAAATATTTTATATAAGAAATAAATAATCGATCGAATTCATATATTTATTGAATCGAATCAGGTCATATCCGAATTCGAATCCGATTAAGGATATCTGAATTCGACCGATTAAATATTCAAATTATCTGAATGCGATTCAATTATATCAAATCTCAAATTTAAAACCAGATTTTCGAATACTGCTAACACCCCTACTGAGACATGTTAATAGGATAACAACCCAATGTTTAAATTGGGTCATATTAAAGAATCGGGATCTAGAATAAGGCCTGATTTTCTAGTACGGCCAATGTTGGAGAGTAGTAGGGTGGCACCTTGTGTGAAGTATAAGGTCTCTAAAAGAGTAAAGACACCCATCTGGTTAGTGGCCACCCCTACTCTAATATGGTTCATTCATTACCTCTCGTGACCAAACAAATGCCCAATTCAATATAAAGTCTTTTGAGTTCAAAAGATGGAACACATGGTGAGGTACAATCAGAAGCCTAATTCAAACAAACCCGTGGACATGGAGTAGATGCAATTTTAAATTCTCCCCGTGGATTTGTTAATGGGCCCTCTTGAATCTTGTACACTGGCCCAGTTGGCCTGCCCTTTCCCGGTTTTGTGATTTTTAAGCTGGAACTTGGTTTCAGAATTGTTGTTGACGCAGATGGTTGAATCGTTCAACGTGAAAACTGGTAACTTATTTGGTTCTATTTAGCATCTGGTCTATATTTTTTTTTAAACCATTGATTTGGATAATTAATAATTGGGTCAGTGACAGTGACAAATACCCCAGACTTTCATTTGTAACAAGAACCCTCTGAATTTTTACTTTGTGACAAATACGCCCTTTAAAATTATATTCTTCAATTGATTCCATAAAAGATTTTCATTCAGCTCTTTAAAAAGTTTTAAATCCCAAACTATTTTTTTATTTGTTTGAATAATTTATGATTGGATTAATTTTCTAAATATAATATTAAAGTCCTCTCAGTTGCTATAATAGGTTCTTGCATATTTTTGGTTGGATTTAATATTCAAATAAAATAGTAGAGGTTTCGTTTTTATCTTTTCTTGATTTATTGGACAAAAGATGAAGAAAGACAATCATGTTAGTGAAATGAATCAAGAATTAAAAAAGAAAAACTATGTCTGATTTCATTTGGAGAAAATAGAGATATTTTTGTTCAATTAGGGTTTAGTAGAAATAAGGTTTAAGAGAATTATATCGTTATTACCATCTTTGAATGAAGCATCAATTTAGTCTTGTCAAAGGGTTTTTTGAGCCCTACGTAATTTAGCCGAGCCTAAGCCCATCCCAAAGGGCTTTTGGGCCAGGCTCAGGCCTTGATACCTGTTTGGATTTCTAGGCCAATACAGGCTCTGGCTATAGTTCTTTCCTGGTTGGATGTGCCCGGCCTGGATTAACTTTTCAGGCCCGTCTACAAAATCCTCTTGGATTTCCTATACAAACATGGTAGAGCCCATCTTGCTTGTGGAGCGAGGTATCCATGAATCTCACAAACTCGTTTGGATTGGACCAATTCGGTCTAAAATATTTATTAGATTGGATTGGACCTGGTCCGTCCATAACAAATTTATATTAGATTGATTTGGATTAAGCCAATATCTGGTTCATTGATATAAGATAATAATATATGTGTCAATAGATTGGGTTTGGGTTGAAACCAATTTTAATTAAAATGAACTTGAACAGATTAGACGATCCAGACATTGAATTGAACTAGTCCAAATTGGTTGGACAGTAAAGGTTAATACGTCCGACCAACTGCTTAATTTTAGGGTCTGGATTTAGAATTCATAGGACTACACAATGGACCAAGGATTAGCTGACTGTTCAGCTGAGTGCAGAACCAATGATAATGTTTCACGTAACATGAGCCCCACTATAAATTCAACTAAACAAAAGCAGATTCCAAGGAGTCAAAGATCGTACCAATTTAACCACTGTCAAGGTTTTTAAAACTGGATTAGATAGGGAATCGTTTTGGGATTGGTTCTCGGGTTGAACAGTTTAATCTCCAATTTGAATGGACGATCCAGTCTGACAAAAATTAAAAATTAAAAATTGAAAAAAAAAACAGCTAAAAACTGTTGTTTTAATTGATGATTCAACCACCTAGATCAACAATTCATTGACTAAATCAATAACTTTTGGCCAAAAAATAATTTTGGGGTGAAACAGAACCGATCAATTGACCAATTTTTGGTTTTTTCGATCCGATTTTGAAAACACTGGCCACTATAGTTGGTAACCTTAAGGCTTAGAATTAGTTTAGAGATTTAGATTTAGAGTTTAGGGTTTAATATAAAAATATCGTGGTAGGAGTTTGGACACGTTGGATGTGGTTGTGGAGTCCAATCATATGAATGCGAGGGTAACAAAGAAAAAAATGAGACACACACACACAAACCACTTTTGTCCTCTGTTACTCTTAACGTGTGTAGGCTCCACATTTGACGTGGAAACAGAACTTGTGCATTGAACAGGGTTGCCCTGGCTCGTCGTCCTCCTCTCCTTAGAAGTCTTCAGTGGTGGTTGCTCTGTCCATACCTTCTGTCCTCTTCAGTTATGTCCTCCTTTTGCCAGTTGATTTGTCATCACTTCAATTTTGCCATTTTCGATTGCACCACTGATAACCACCAGTAAGTCGCCGTGCACATGATGAACTCTATAAGGCCTATGCTTGATTTGTCTAACTTGATTTCTTTCAATTTCTCCCATCGCTCTTCAATGTCTACTTGGGAGTTGGCAATGTCAGCATCTGTTCAGCTGGTGCAATGTGGACAGTGCCAAGTTGGCATGGCCCACTTTTGTCATGCCGCCCATGTGGCTCGATCTCGATCGTGCCATGCCAGCACATAACAGTTATTGTTGCGAGCTATGCCGGTATGTTATGGTGAGACAATTTTTCTTTTTTATGAGGGAAATTTAAAAGAAAAAAGAATGAAATAATGAAAAAAAAAAAACTTAATAAGATAAACAACAAGTCAACAAGTTGAGAAAAGAATCTTAAAATTTTATTCCATTATTCATATATGAATGACAAAACTAAATTAAAATGAAAAACAACGGGATTTGAATGAAATAGTATAATAAAATTAATAAAAATTTATAACGGAATTGGAAAAAACGAGAAACTAATCTTTTATACATACACTTTTCCAAAGTTTCAATCATCAAATACATTTTTTTTAGTAGCACTAAAACAAGACTCCAATGTCACTGTAGACATCAAAATAATTAGCAACTTTAAGGATTTAGGGGTGCTGAATGACTAAATACAAAAATATACTCCCAAACTAGATGTTTATGGTCGTTGGAGGGGCATTTCAGTTATTTGGGGTCCCCTAAAATTAGGTTGGAAAGGGGGAAGGGGGCCCTTTCCAATTAACATGCTGTGAACAAGCTAGCTTGGCATGGCAAGACACTATAGTCTGTGACTGTGGGCATAACAAGTACAACACGCATCCACCCCTATGGCTGTGTTTGGAAATAATGCAAATGGAGTGTAAATCCCGGTTCAGGGTAAATTTGCACTTTGGTTCATTTTTATCTATGTTTGGTAATATTACATTGATAATAAGACGTAAAAATACATCAATAAAAAAGAAGTAAAATTTGCATCCAATAGGACTTTTTGTTAAAAAAAAAAAAGCATATGTTTTATTGAAATTCATGTTTGCATCTATTACAGCTAAAAGTTTGTCTCGCAAGAAGATGAGCTAATCGATGCAAAACTAACCCAACTTTACAATATATATGAACCGTTTTACATTCTACATATTTGCATTCACACTTATTTGCATCGTTTCCCAACGCAGCATAGCTATAGATTGCATGAAAAAAATTTGTTAATAACATATGACATTAATATCTCCCCATACTTGCATTCATAGGGAGAAGTTCCATATGTGTGGCTGGATGCATGCTGTTAGTGTGTTAACACACCTTTTGCTGACAGCAGATCCTGTTACCTTATTTCCTTTCCTTTGTAGCCAATGCATTAAAATCATGAAATTTAAGATTCCTTCAAACACGTCTGTGTTTCCGATCTATAGTGGGAAGTGTTTTTTCCATGGCTAAATCCATTAAGGCTGTGTTTGGTATCATTACTTTTTACCTAAATGCATGTTTTGGATTGATTAATAAGGATTGGTGAGAGATATATATTGTCCCATCACATACGAGAGTCACCTAATCTAGAATAATTAGACTTCTCCCTCTTGACGCAAGAAATGGCACATGTATTTTTAAGATATGCACATATTGATCAACTCAAAATGTTTCACATAGAAACCTATGTTTTAGAATCCGACATGGAGGCTGAACTGTTTTTGTCTTTGGGTCACAGGTTAGGTTGTCAGTGGTTATATATGTTAAAATTTGGGTTTTGAGGCCCAAAAATGATTTATTTTTGGCAAAATTAAAAAATAGTGGGGCTAGTGACTTCGATGCATAGATATCTTAAATAGTTATATCAAATCAATATAAGTATCATCTAGATTGGACAGTCGGGTACAAGATTATGACGTTCAGAAGTTTTAGTGTGTAACTTGTGAACTAGTGATTGGATCGAACGAGTCAATGGTTCAATTGTCTGAATTAAATTGTTTTTCACCAAGTCAATGATTTTGGTCAAAATCTGGGTTTTAGAAAAACGACACCTGAAAACACGGTTTTGGTAACAATTCAAACAGTTCAACCATCTAGACCAATAATAGGTTAAAAACATTGATAGAAATAATAATAATGATACGTAATGCAACCTAAATGGCTTCCCATCGTAGAAAATAAAAATATGTATCGTTCTGTTGGGCCAAACCACTTTATTGGTCCAACAGCCCTACAAAGCTTTCCGTAGACAAGGTGATATTCATTAAGGTAGCTTTTGGTTGTTGTTGATTAGTCTTAAATTTAGTATCAGAGGCCCCTGTTTGATGCACAAGAAAATCCGATATCTAATATGGTGATAGGAGGGATTAAAAGAAACGTAATCATTAACAAAAATAAAAATGGAAATTAATTATCAATTAATTAAATTTAATGTCATATATATTAAGTTTTGTTAAAAAGGCAAAAAAAAAGGTAATAGAAAAATTATAATAGAATGAAAGAGAAATAATAGAAAATAATAATATAAAAACAACAAGTAAGTTGACCACAAAATAAATAATAAGAGAAATACTATATTAGTTATAAGCTAGTTCAAAGTATTGTGCCGGGGGCTTCCTGATATGCCCCTACATGTTCTGACCGGTTCAAGGAGTGGAGAAGCCTTAAACCGCCCCCTAAACCGGTTTTGAAAAAAAAATAAAAAAAGGGGATGAAAACACTATTGATATCGCCCGATACGCCCCTACTGGTGTGTCGGGCATATCGATATTTTGAACCTTGATTAGTTATACTCAAATCCTGGTTATAAATGTTAAGGTTGATATTTAATTTTGAAATTAAATATTTTTAAAATTTCTTTAATTAATATTTTTTTATTAATGTCATTATTTTTATATGAGATTTAAATATTACTATCCAAGATTAGCATTTTTTTTCTCCTATTTTAATTTTTTATAAATAAAACATAATCATACATAAAAATCCCCTAAGCACTTTTCCACTTGCACCATTTTCCTTGAAAGTTCGTTATCTTCTTTAATCCAACGTCTACCAGCCCACCATTCACTACTCGCCTATGTATTTTGGCCATTTGATCATCCATGTATGTTTAATGTAAGTCTAATTACTATAACATAAATTAGATTAACATATGAAATTAAATTAATATATAATCTAAATTAAGCTAACTAATTGATATATGGATGAAAGCTAATTAAATTATTAAATTTAAATACTCTATATATTATGTTAATGTAAGTACAATTGATAATATATTAATAATATAGATTAAATTAACATATTTTATCAATAAATGGGCCTAAGTGAATCTAACTAAATAATCGCTAAATAGTCAAACAATCTACACCGAATGGGTCACAAGAACGACCAATTACTTTTAACTTTTATATGAATTACTATTCTATTCAACCCTAGCCTAATTTACAAGAGATAGATTCCTAAGCTTGATTTTCAAATTTCTTTACCTATTTTGAAAAGTATCTTTACACATGCCTCCAAATATATGCTAACGATGGTGTGTATTGTTATAAGAGATCAGATCAAAAACTTTATTCTAATAGTCTGTTTGGTTGCCGAGAAACAGTTGAATGGGAGGGGATGGGATGAGAAAAGAAAATTCATTTTTTTTTTTTTGGGTATCTTGTGTTTGTTTGCTGAGATCTATTATCCTACAAAATCTGCTTCCTGTGTCTATGTTGCTAAATATGGTGGTGTGGTGAATCTTTCTTTTAGCCAAATAAATACTTGGTAATGATGGCTTAACCACCACTCTCACCGGGGGATAAAGTTTAAAATCTTGCCTATATATATATATATAGGTTCCCTTGCTTGTATAGGTAAGGACACCTTTACAAATCTTGTATAGATTCCCTTGCTTTCCCTATCTTTTCTTTCAAACCAAACATAACCGATGGTGTGCAATCTGGTCACTCCTAGCTGGCACTTGTGTGGCTCCTAAAAGGTACCTGAGATGGAGAAGATGAGAGATCCCTGGGGGCTTGCTCGGCGGGAACACTCCGACGCTTAAGTTAGAGTTCTGTGAAAGATGCAAAGAGAGGAAGAAAGCTAAGAGTGCAGATAGCACGAGTATTAGAAAGTTACCTTTGTCCTTTGGGATTGGGCTACTTATAATAGAACTCTGTCGAATCAGGCCCACCTGCCTCTGACAGGGTAGGTATAACCGCCACTATCGTATTGTCGCAGCCGTCATAGCCAGAGTTGAGGTGGCACGCGCGGGGCCGTCGTTGCAGGGTACGTACCTGTCAGGTGTAAGACACCTTCTAAAGGTGGTGGGCACAACACTGTCTGACGAGAGACGTGGTTGCAGTCTCCAAGTTTGTCAGGTACGGAGGTCAGGTAGGAGGCCTTCCTGTGATGTGTCGAATTGCTCTTCTTCGAGCTACCCTATACCGAGCTACCCTACAAGAGGCGAGCTGCCTGTGGCAAGCTACACCGAGCTCGGAGGTATCTAGAGGTGGGTCAGGGTGTTCCTGTTTGGGAGTGGCCTAAAATCCACTAGGAGGAGCTCGAGCATTAGAAAAGGTCAGAGGGCCACGAGCTCGGAGGTAGCTTGGAGGGCTGTGAGCTCGGAGGTAGCTCGGAGCGCCTCAGCCTTGGGAAGGATGTGCAAGCCAGGCGACTCTCGATGAGTAGCCTAACCCGCCGAGTTGCCAGACTAAACTCGGTGAGCCCTTCCCACCGAGTTGCGGTTGCGCTTGCTGTGCTATCACGCTGAGTCATCGCTTGAGAAAGGTCTTACCCACGTGTACCCGTTCTATGAGGTCGGGCCAAATCACCCTCCATCAATAACCTTAGGAAAGGTAAGTGATGGAGGTAGATTTGGCCCGACCCCTTGGTTGTGCGACACGTGGAAGAAACCAGGGTGACCTGGTAGGAACGCCAGCTCGGCACGGTAACATAGCATGGCCATATCCCAAGAGGCCCAAGCTTCCCGAGATCTCCAAGAAGAGGCTCGAGCTCCCGAGCTCTCCAAGAAGAAGTCTGAGCTCCCGATCTCCCCAAGAAGAGGCCCGAGCTCCCCAAAAGGAACCCACACTTCCTGGGAAGTGAAACCCAAGCTCTCCCTAAGAATCCCGAAGCTAGCAAGCTCGTGAGGGGCGAAGCCCGGACTAGCCCACCTAAGGTCAGTTCGGGTCATATCCTGGCACCTCGGGACAGTAGGCCATACTCTCATCTGAACTCAAGACTTCACCTCATACACCACCCTGTTAAGTCGGGTCTAGGTCGTGCAACTGTGAAATCGTACCTGACAGGTCCATACTCTGGGGCAGCACGCCTGACTGGTCTGGATCTGATAGATGGCAATCACACTGTAACGGCCACCTGCTTCCGCCATCTCAGTTGTGGCAGAGACGGCCCTAACAGAGAGGACAGTGGCGGTTAGGTCTGCCCCCCACAGAGGCGGTTATACCTAACCTCGCAGAAGCTTGGGAGTGAGTGCACCAGGTGGTTATAAAAGGCCTTCTTCCCCTAGAGAGAGGTATGTAATATTTGTGCTTTCTGGTCTTAAAGCCTCTTATTTTCCCTTGCCTTCTCAAGAGTATTAACTTGATCTTCGGAGTATTTCCACCGGGTTCCTCCCTGGAAATCTCTTATTTCTTCCTTGTTTCAGGCATCTTCAGCTCCATCAGAGGCAAGGTTACCAGCAGCTAAGACCAACCGGATCATGCATCATCATTTGGCGCTGTCTGTGGGAAGACTTCAAAAAGCCTCCCCTAACCTTTACCTCTCTTCCAAAGAAAACTTAGCATTCATGGCTTCCTCTGGAAGTGACAAACGTAACACCGACCTGAATGCTATAGGGGAACACCCTCAACCCGCCACTGTGTGCATCGGACAGTTCACCGTCCCCCTCTCGACATATGGAATCCCTAGCCTCAATGTGCCATGAATAGTGGCGCCTGTGAATGTTCCCCTTCCCCCCTCTATTGAGACAACCTTCACCGAACCGACCGTTGTCCCTCTGGCAACCAGCCAGAACCAGCTTGATGACTTGATGCAATGCATGCAGGCCATGCAAGGCCAAATGCAACAGTTTCAGCAACACCAACTCCATCAGCAGTAAGTACTACACCACATTTCTCAGTACCACTACCAACAGCAGTTCCTCCAACTGCCTCAGAATCAGTCATAGCTCCCACCTCGACATCCTGCTCTCAAGCAGGTCAAGCCCTCTCCTCAGGGCGGGCGCCTTCACCTAGGGGAAGCTTTCCAGGCTCAGGACCCCTCCAGAAGCTAGGCCTCATCCCCTGGTAGGAGGGAAGGACTAACTACCCCCGCTTCGTAGCTCACCGACGGATCAGGAACCTCCCAGCCAATCAAGTCAGCACCACCTCGGCACTCGAAGTTCGGGCTCCTGCTCGCGGAGAACCAATCCAGCGCCCTAGCCGCATACTAACACCAGCAGTCTGGGCCAATTGAGCTCGGCAACACCGAAGCTGAAGGGATAGGAAATCCATCACATGGACGCCCAAAGATTGTGGAATAATGGGGCGAATTTCAAAAATTTTTCTCTCCCTTCAACTGGGAATCGAATTCCCTATTTAGAAAATCATATTTTCAAGAATCATTCTTGAACCATAAACTGAACCAGATCTGAACCAAAAAGAGTAGGGAGAGATAATACCTGATACAGAGAAATAGTATCTCCCAATGGAGGTGTTCACGCCCAATGAAGGATCCAAAATCTGCTCCCACTGAAGATGGCGCAGTGTAGGGTAGAGCATAATCAACAGTGTTCTTCCAAAAGAACTTGACCCTTCTCAAAAAGCACCTGGACGGCTTGTGAATACAACTCCCACCAATCTTTTCTCCAAAAGATTGGTATCAAGATCCAATCTTGATTTCTCCTAAGAAATGGAGATCGAACTGTTGTAGGCGGCGACTGCAGGAAGGAGGCGGCAAGAGAGTATTTGCATGGTGCAAAATTATCTCTTCTAGTAATCTCAGCTCTGAAGACAAGGATGTCTGTAGCTTGCATTGCTTAAAGGCTGCCACCCCTTCTCCTTTTATAATCTTAAAGGGATCAGCTCCTAATCCCATTAGGAGTTGCTAACCCAAATCATATTTGGATTAGAAGTCCCTTTAAGATAAGGGATAACCCTTATCTTATCAGCAGATTAGATCAGCCATCTCCTAATCTAATTAAGAGGTTTCCAAATCTAAATCTCATTTAGATCTTGGACTCTCTAAGTGGATAGGGTTTGGGCCCAATTTTATCACCTGATCCATCTCAGAATTCGCCCCTTAAGTGACTAATCAAATTAGCCCAGTTCGAAATGGGCTTAAGGCCCATTTAAGGTTATGTATTCATTTAGCCTTTCAAACTGCTGCCCAGTTGGGCTTCCTTGTATGGCATGGGACTCAAACATTGATCTACACATTAGCCACATGGGTTCAGCCCAGCCTTTGTTACAAGGCTTGGCCGAATACACTGTTATGGATAGTGCACCCCCTAAAACCCATCAAATGGGCTCTATGGGCCCAACACTTACCCTAAGTGGTCCTTGGGCCAAACCACCTTGTAACACGCAGGGACTATGGGCAGATGCAAGATTAGCCCATCAGGTATTATCCTCAATGGTCTTACACTTAACCTCTCAGCCCATAATGATCATACACTGCCCGACAAGAGAGGACCTCTCCCTCGGATCCAAGGAACAGTGTTGCACTCTCTGCTTATATGGATCCCGGGAATTAAAACCTTTTGCAAACTTTTAGAAACCATAATATATATATACTTTTATATCTCATATAAAATATATTTTGCAAAAACAAATCTCAACAATTGAAATTGGCTACCGGCAGTCTTGGTTTCCATTAGTGAGAGTGCATCCCCGATTATTACCTTTGTCCGACAAATGGGCTGATCTTGTCACTATGATCACCCACTCAGATGAATTCTCAAACTGTCCCAACATACCCAGGTTTTGACCCCCATTAAGGATCTCACTGATTGGTACATCAAAGACAGCCCAATCCGACACCTAGTGCAGTATCATAATCGAGTCTAGAAGTTGGGTGTAAATTTCTAGTTTTGCCCATCAATCTCCAAGGTCCAGGGCAATACTAGAAATCTGGTCCAGTTCAAAGATTCAATTAATCCTACACTGTATGTGCCTAGGGTTTCACCCCGGTGGCTGAGACAAGCCACCCCAACCGACTTGGTGGCACCACAGTGTCAGCCTTGTCAGGATAGGTCTCCCCAGACCGACCCACTGGCTATGAACATTCTAAACTAACACGAGTCTCATTAAGTGTCCAGTTTAAGGGTATTACAAGAAATATACCAAGGGAACATGAATCAAATATGCACTTTTATTCATTTATAATAAACTCATAAAGTACATCATTTTGATTGAAGCTAAGGGCATACAAAACTGTCTAACAGCTCCCACTTGCACTTAGGTCCAATCAGGTACTAGCCGGAGTCCCATGCTTTCCACGTGTTTCTCAAACACTTTCTGTGATAGTGGCTTTGTCAATGGGTCTGCTACATTTTCCACTGGCGCTACCTTCTGAATTAGGACGTCCCCTCTACCAAT
Source organism: Nelumbo lutea (assembly GCF_056320005.1). Lineage (NCBI taxonomy): Eukaryota > Viridiplantae > Streptophyta > Magnoliopsida > Proteales > Nelumbonaceae > Nelumbo > Nelumbo lutea. The sequence goes on from NC_142691.1 coordinate 33,579,468, forward strand.
AATCTCCCTTAGTACATGTCACTTACTCTCGATGTGCTTCAACTTCGAGTGGGCTCGTAGCTCCCTACCCTGAGCAATAGCTCCATTGTTGTCACACAACAATGGGATGGGTGATGTGCTGGACGGAACTACTCCCAACTTGTGAACGAACTTCTTCATCCACACGACTTCTTTGGCAGCCTCACTTGTGGCAATTTACTCGGCCTCAGTCGTGGAGTCTATAGTGGACCCCTATTTGCTGCTTTTCTAGCAAATAGCACACGATCCTATCGTGAAAACATATCCAGATGTAGACTTTCTATCATCTAGATCCGACTGGAAATCGGCATCTATATACCGTTGGATCTGTAGTGAGCTACCATCGAATACGAGACAAAACTCTTTTGTCCTTCGAAGGTACTTAAGTATATTTTTTCACAGCAGTCCAGTGCTCCTGCCTTGGGTTGGCTGGAAATTTTCTTACTACACTCACTGCCTGAGCAATGTCAGGACGAGTGCACAGCATGACATACATGATGCTCCCTACGGCAGAGGCATAGGAAACGTCTTTCATGCCATCAATCTCCTCAGAAGTCTTGGGAGACATCTTCTTGGGGAGAGTGACTCCATGCCTGAAAGGAACATTTCCTTTCTTGGAGTTTTCCATGCTGTATCTTTTGACTATTTTGTCAATGTAGGCAGATTGGGATAATCCTATTATCCGCTTCGATCTATCTCTATAGAGTCAAAGACCTAGTATATAGGAGGCTTCTCCAAGATCTTTCGTGGAGAATTGCTGTGAAAGCCATACTTTCACCGTAGTCAACATTCCTACATCATTCCCAATGAGTAGAATGTCATCTACATATAGAATCAAGAAGGTAACCTTATCTCCACGGTACTTCCTGTAAACATAGGGTTCATCCGGATTTTGCTCGAAGTCAAACGATTTGACAGCAGAGTCAAAACGGATGTTTCAACTTCTAGAAGCTTGCTTAAGTCCATAAATGGATCTTTTGAGTTTACATACCATGTTTTCCTGACTCGCAGCTATGAAGCCTTACGGTTGCTGCATACAGATATCTTTAGTAAGATCTCCATTCAGGAATGCAGTTTTGACATCCATCTGCCAAATCTCATAATCATGGTATGCTGCTACAGCTAGCAGGATTCTAATGGATTTAAGCATGGCCACAGATGAAAAGGTTTCCTCATAATCGATGCCCTCTTTCTGAGTGTACCCTTTCGCCACCAGACGAGCTTTGAAGGTCTCAATCCTACCATCGGGGCCCTTCTTCCTCTTGTAAATCCATTTGCAACTGATTGCTTTTACCCCGAAGGGGAGATATACTAGAGTCCAGACTCCATTGGTCTCCATTGAGTCCATCTCTGCTCTCATGGCCTCCACCCACTTCTGGGAATCTATGTCCAACATAGCTTCCACGTAAGTCACGAGATCCTCCTCACTAGTCAAGGATTCCACCAGGTAACTATCTTGGTCATAACCATAATGGACTATTGGCCTGGATACCCGAGTGGATCTTCTAGGTTGGTCACTACCTGGAACTTGTGGGACATCTCCCACTGCTCCTGAGCTCTCCCCATCAAGAATAATTTCCTGACGATGGGTGTCCAGGATGTAATCGGTCTCCAAGAATTGGGCATTTCGGCTGCAGAACACTTTCTGCTCACTTGGGTCATAGAAAAGGTAACCAACAGAGCCTTTTGGGTAGCCTACAAATAGGCAACGACTGATCTTGGATTCCAACTTGTCTGCACTCGTTCTTTTAACGTGTGCTGGACAACCCCAAATCTTCAAGTGTCTAACACTTGGTGTCTTTCCGGTCCAAAGTTCATATGGAGTATTCAGAACCGATTTGGTTGGAACCCGATTCAGCACGTAAATCGCAGTCTCTAATGTGTAACCCCAAAATGATGTGGGTAACTCTGAGTGTATGAGAAGCGACCAGACCATATCCAATAAGGTCCTATTCCTCCTCTCTGAAACACCGTTAAGCTGTGGTGTAGCAGGAGGAGCTAATTGTGATACTATCCCATTGTCCTTTAAGTATTCCCTGAATTCGTTAGAGAGATACTTGCAACCTCGATCAAATCAAAGGGCTTTAATTTCTCTCTCTAACTGTTTCTCGACCTCTTATCTAAACTCTTTGAACTTTTCAAAGGATTCAGACTTGTGTCTCATTAGGTACATGTAACCATATCGTGAGAAATCATCTGTGAAGGTGATGAAATACACGTGTTTATTTCGTGCCTTAACACTCAGGGGACCACATATATCAGTATGTATTAGGTCAAGTGTGCCTGTACATCTTTCAGGCTTACCATTAAATGGCCGTTTTGTCATCTTGCCTTGTAGGCAAGGCTCACAGGTGGGAAGATTTTCTACAGTTAGAAAATCCAAAGGACCATCCTTTACCAACCTTGTGATTCGGTCAACACCGATGTGGCCAAGTCGGTAATGCCACAGACACGTGGGATTAACTATATCACGGACTCTCTTCTTGGGGATTTCAGCCGATGTAGTTTCGGTTATGTTAGTTTCTAGAGAATGATGTAGAACATAGAGACCATTTTCCAGTTCTCCGTATGCGATGAATCTGTTATTTCTTTTAATAGTAATCATATTACTAAAGAAGACAGAATAACCATCTGCACACAGTTTTGAAATAGAAATCAAAATTTTCCTTAAATTTTATACATAAAGACAATCTTTGAGTACAATTATTCCTTCTCTAAAAATTAACTCCACGGTTCCTATTGCCGCAGCTGCAACAGTTGCAGTAGTCCCCAAGTAGAGTGTAACTTCTCCTTCACTTAGCCTTCTGCTTACCTTGAACCCCTGCAGTGAGTTACACGCATGAGTTGAAGCCCCGGAGTCAATACACCAGGACGCAGAAGCTACCAATAAATTGGTTTCTATAACACAAGATTCGAAATTACCTTTCTTGGATTCCAGGTAGGCAGGACAGTTCCTTTTCCAGTGGCCGGTCTTCTTGCAGAAGTGACAAGTATCCGATGCTTTGTCTTTCTTCTATTTCTTGGGTTTGGCAGCCTTCTTCTGGGGCTTTCTCATTGCCTTCCTTTTCTTGCCCGATTTTCCAGTGTCAACAAGCATGGCAATGGGCTCATCCTTTTTAATAAATTCTTCAGCTCTTTGCAACATATTGCTGAGCTCTTGCAAGCTGACGTTCAGGTTGTTCATGTTGTAGTTCATGATGAATGGATTAAAGGATGGAGGCAGAGAGTTGAGAATAGCATCGATCTATGTTACCAGATCCAGCCCGGACCCAAGAGCCTCCAGTTCATTGATACAACCCATCATCCGGAGACAATGGTCGTGAACTTGTTGGTTCTTGGACATCTGCGCGGTCATGAACTGTTTCAAGACCTTCTGTCGAGTAGAACGATTATGCTCTTCGTACATTGTCTTAAGACTATCCAATACGTCCTTGGCAAGTTCGATCTGATCGAACTACCTCTGAATTGGATTGTCTATAGAGGCAATGATATAGCAACGGGCAAGGGAGTTTTTCTCCTCTCATTCTTGGTATTCTCGTCTATGGACCTCAGAAGCCCTGTCTCTCGGATGATCCGAGGCAGGATTCTTGGCTACCTTATCCAACTTTTCAGAGGTTAAGACCAACATAAGGTTCCTATACCAATCGGCATAGTTTGGGCCCTTAAGCTTGTTGTCGTCAAGAAGCTTTGCAAATGATCTGTTTGCCATTTTCTGATAAAAGAGCAAACATCAGTCCACAACCTAATTTGATTCATGTTCATTTCATAGATATGGATTTTAATCTACGATCCATTTTCATTTATTCATCTCTGAGATTTTCCTCCTTTCTTAGTGACGGAGACTACGAGTTGTCTCTGGAAATGTGGGAAATCACATAGGGTGCATGGAGCCAACTATTTCAGCTCCATAACCCCACCACTTTTCTCTGAAGGATCATATCCACTCATCATATGAGTTTTCCCTTTGGCCTCTATCAGACAAGGTTCAGAGCCATTTTCAGGTAAACCTTTCTGTCCAGTGAGCGTTTACCCATCATATTTGTGAACGCCTCCCATTTTCTGGTGAAGCCCCTCCCACATCGGTCTATGACGCCCCTATCATCTTATGAAACACTTAGATAAACCCAACAACAAATGGATAGCCCATTTTCTGGTGCGCTTCCTCATTACTGAAGGACCCATCCTCATGCTACTGATGGAAGGCCTTTAGAGAGTTCATAATATGAATCTCCCTATCACTTGCACTCATATTAGCTGGAGGGAACAATTATTACACCCTAGATTGATTTAGGTCAAACCAAAGTGGCTCCCACTGACTTTCATAAAGTCAGATTTGGTGGGCCTTAAATCGGCTAGGGTTCTGCACGTAACCTCTTGATGAGGTGTGGGGCCCACCACTGAGGGAGGTCATCCAATGACCAAAAGGGACACCATGGCAATGATGTGCATTCAGCCATAGTGTGCGCAAGAGTCACTGTCGAATGAGCATGGGCCAAGCACTTATGGCCCATGTACGCAGCACATCATACATCCATACATCTCATGTAGGGATAAATTGATCCAATCAATTAATTATTTGAAAGGCTCATTGGAAGCCCGTTAAAAATCCATAATATTAACCATTAATATTATCTAGGTATATGGGCTGAATTAGAGTTACCCAGTTCGGCCCATATAGCTTTATCCTTTGAAGTGGGCTTTTAGCAGTTTTAACTATTTAAAACTGGGCCTTTACAGGTTGGGCCGAATTAACCATTTAATTAAATATCAATCCTCAGGTCCATTAATGGGAAAATTAGGACTGACTTTCAGCCTTGATTAAATCCTAGATTTGGTCCAAACAGTTTGAACCAATCTTTGTTCAAATAGGCCTAGGGTTTGATCTTTAATTAAATCTTTAATTCAAGAAAATAATCTGAAATTAAATAACTGATAAAAGAAAAACAAGAGTCAGTTAATCAGGGCTATTTGCACACTCCATCCTGCAAAACAGAGGTTAGATCACATATTGTAGTTTCATAAACTGCAAATCGCAGATAGCGAATGTCCTATCTGCGAAAGCTCCTTTTCTGCGCCGCCATCTTCGATCCAAAATAAAATTAAATAGAAATCCTATTTCTATTAATAATTACATCAGATCGAATGCCTATACATTGAGTCTAAAAAAAATTATTTACAGACCAAATGTAAAAAATAAATTCAAGAAACTACAAATCTTGCAGTTCTCCCTACGCAAACCAAGAATTCGATCTCCTCTTGTATGAACAGCCCATAAATCAAGAAAATCATATAGAACTATTCTAAACAATAATCAAATTTATATAAAATTAATTTCATATTATTTGCCCATCAATTTTCGGAACAAATTTTCCAAAACCCATATCTGCGCAAATTGGGTAGAACGCCTTCTTTCTATTTGCGCAGGTTCAGATTTGATACAGAATGGTTCAAGATTTGAACTTGGCTCTAATACCATTGAAGGGATAGGAAATCCATCACCTGGATGCCCAAAGATTGTAGAATAAGGGGGCAAATTTCAAAAAATTTTCTCTCCCTTCAACTGGGAATCGAATTCTTATTTAGAAAATCATATTTTCAAGGATCATTCTTGAACTATAAACTGAACCAGATCTGAACCAAAAGGACTAGGGAGGGATAAATCCTGATACAGAGAAGTAGTACCTCCCAATGGAGGTGTTCGCGCCCAAGGAAGGATTCAAAATCTACTCCCACTGAAGATGGCGTAGTGCAGGGTAGAGCAGAATCAACAGTGTTCTTCCAAAAGAACTTGACCATTCTCAAGAATCACCTGAACGGCTTGTGAATACAACTCCCACCAATCTTTTATCCTAAAGATTGGTATCAAGATCCAATCTTGATTTCTCCCAAGAACTAGAGATCAAACTGTTGTAGGCGGCGGCTGTAGGAAGGAGGAGGCAAGAGAGTATTTGCAGGGTGCAGAATTCTCTCTTCTAGAATCTCAGCTTTGAAGACAAGGATGTCTGTAGCTTGCATTGCTTAAAGGATGCCGCCCTCTTCTCTTTTTATAATCTTAAAGGGATCAATTCCTAATCCCATTAGGAGTTGCTAACCCAAACCATATTTGGATTAGAAGTCCCTTTAAGATAAGGGATAACCCTTATCTTATCTGTAGTTTAAATCAGCCATCTCCTAATCTAATTAAGAGGTTTCCAGATCTAAATCTCATTTAGATCTTGGACTCTCTAAGTGGATAGGGTATGGGCCCAATCCTATCACCTGATCCATCTCAGAATTCGCCCCTTAAGTGACTAATCAAATTAGCCAAGTTCGAACTGTGCTTAAGTCCGTTTAAGGTTATGTATTCATTTAGCCTTTCAAACTGCTGCCCAGTTGGGCTTCCTTGTATGGCGTGGGACCCAAACATTGATCTACACATTAGTCACATGGGTTCAGCCCAGCCTTTGTTACAAGGCCTGGCCGAATACACTATTGTGGATAGTGCACCCCTAAAACCCATCAGATGGGCTCTATGGGCCCAACACTTACCCTAAGTGGTCCTTAGGCCAAGTCACCTTGTAACACCCAGGGATTGTGGGCAGATGCAAGATTAGCCCATCAGGTATTATCCTCAATGGTCTTACACTTAACCTCTCAGCCCATAATGATCATACACTGCCCGACAAGAGAGGACCTCTCCCTCGGCTCCAAGGAACAATGTAGCACTCTCTGCTTATATGGATCCCGGGAATTAAAACCTTTTGCAAACTTTTAGAAACCATAATATATATATATATCTTTTATATCTCATATAAAATATATTTTGCAAAAACAAATCTCAACAATTGAAATCAGCTGCCGGTAGTCTTGGTTTCCATTAGTGAGAGTGCATCCCCGATCATTACCTTTGTCCTACAAAGGGGCTGGTCCTGTCACTATGATCACCCACTCAGATGAATTCTCAGACTGTCCCAACATACCCAGGTTTTGACCCCCGCTAAGAATCTCACTGATTGGTAAATCAAAGACAGCCCAATCCAACACCTAGTGCAGTATCATAATCGAGTCTAGGGGTCCGGTGTAACTTTCTAGTTTTGCCCATCAATCTCCAAGGTCCTGGGCAATACTAGAAATCTAGTCCAATTCAAAGATTCAATTAATCCTACACTGTATGTGCCTAGGGTCTCACCCCGATGGCTGAGACAAACCACCCCAACCAACTTGATGGTACCACAATGTCAGCCTTGTCAGGATAGGTCTCCCCAGACCGACCCACTGGCTGTGAACATTCTAAACTAACACGAGTCTCATTAAGTGTCCAATTTAAGGGTATTACACAGAAACATACCAAGGGAACATGAATCAAATATGCACTTTTATTCATTTATAATAAACTCATAAAGTACATCATTTTGATTGAAGCTAAGGGCATAAAAAACTGTCTAACAGAAGCAAGCAGCGCCAATACCGGACCTTCCAAGCAGTAGCGGAGGCGCCGGTGAAGTCGTCGAACTACCACCCGCGTCCTGCCAAAGCTCCGAGGTAAAGAAGAAGGAAGCTCAGACGAGGTAAAAGTTGCTCCTATTCTTTCAGTCCCTTCCCCCCTGTGACCAGAACTCCTCGTTGTTACCATGCCCAAAGATTTCAAACTCCCCCCACTAAACAAATATGATGGGTCCTTTGACCCCAGTGATCATGTTGATGCTTTCCAATCCCAAATGCACCTAGCAAGGGCCAGCGAGTCCTACATGTGTGTGGCCTTCACTACCACTTTAGGGGAGTCACCCGCACTTGGTATAGGAACCTGGCCCGGGTCAATAAGAAGCTGGACCCAGTTTGTGCAAGTCTTCACCGTGCACTTTGTCACCAACAAGCGGTGCCCCCGGACCAAGGAGAGCCTCCTCGGGATAGTCCCGAAGGAAGGAGAGTCCATACAGGGCTATATCAAACGGTTTATCATTGCGTGCTTACAGATATCGTGCCTTAACCTCGCGGTACAGCTCACAGCGGCCAAGAGGAGTGTGACACACAAGGAATTCAAATGGCACATGGTGGTCAACCAGCCCGCAACCATAGCCGAATTCCTCAAGCTCGTAGACAGATTCATAAGAACGGAGGAGGAGATCAACCAGAGAACTAAGGGCAGGTTCAAAAAAAGGAAGAGGGAAGGCGAACCTCCTAACCAAGATAACAGGAGAAAGAAAGACCCGGCTTGGGGGCGAAGCCAAGTCAACCATTCCAAGCTCCCATGGTAGATCGGGCGGACTACACGCCCTTGAATGCAAAGTGGGCTGAGATCCTGATGACGATCAAGGACACCCCGTACATGAAGTGGCGACCTCGTCTGAAAGGGAACCCGAATGAGAGGAATAAAAATTTGTACTGCAGCTTTTATAGAGACCACGGTCATAGCACCGAACATTGTAAGAATCTCCGCAACGAGATAGAGGAACTTATCCATCGCAGGTACCTAAGAAATTTTGTACAGCATAATAATAATAATAATAAGACAGGTTGGTAGGGGGAGCACAGTAGAGATGCCCCCAAATCCAGCAGTCGGCCAGTAGAATAGTCACAGAAGTAGCTCCCGGAGGAAAGGCCAGTTCGGGGAACGATCCATGTGATCGTTGGAGGATCGATTGTAGCAGGATGCACCTCGGCAACAGCTCGGGCATCAACCCGTGAGGCTGCTAGAGAAGAACAAAATCCCCCGAAATGGCCATGGATGGAAGATCCAATATTCTTCACCGAGGATGATGCGCATGGGGTTCACTACCCCCACGACAATGCCCTCATCATAAAGGTAAAGATCAATGACTTCAAAGTCCGGTGCGTACACGTTGACTCCGGTAGTTCGGCAGACATCCTTTTTAAAGCAACCTTCGACAAACTCCAGTTCCAAGAGAGTGGCTTGAAGCCCGCAAACACCCCGTTAGTCGGCTTCAGTAGAGAAGAGGTCTGACCCCGGGGAAAAGTCACAGTACCTGTGGAATTCGACACGTGGCCTAGCATGGTAAGAATCAAGCACGACTTCTTGGTGGTTGCAACCCCCTCCCCATACAATGCCATAGTAGGTTGGCCGATCACCCATGCTTTAAAGGTTGTGGTGTCCACTTACTATTTAGCTATGAAGTTTCCCATGGACTTCGGCATTGGGGTAGTGCGGAGCAACCAGCTTGAGTCCTGAAAGTGCTACGTCGCCGCCCTCAAGGGAAAGGCGAAGGTGACCAGCGACTCGCAGAGCAGAACGAGGAGCGAGCTGCACCCACGGAGGAGACTGTTCCCATCCCTGTCTCGGCAGAGGACCCAGCTAGATCACTTCAGGTCAGTGCTTCCCTAGAGGAGACCTTGCGATCCGAATTGGTACGCTTCTTAGTCAATAACTTAGATATCTTCACTTGGTCCATGACAGAAATGCCCGACATAGACCCTAACCTTATAATTCACAAGCACAATATTGACCCTGTAGTTAGGCCCATTAGACAAAAGAAACGCAACCTAGCCCCAGAGCGCTGGAGTGCGGTCGATGAGGAGGTCGAGAATCTCTTTGCAGCAGACTTCAAAAGGGAAGTTCATTACCCGAGCTGGGTAGCCAACCCCGTTCTAGTAAAGAAGGCAAACGACAATTGGCACATGTGCGTCGACTACACCGACCTAAACCGAGTTTGCTTGAAAGATTGCTTCCCCCTCCCCAAGATCAATGACCTAGTGGACGCGACCTTGGGACATGAGTTGCTAAGCTTCTTGGATGCCTACTCAGGCTACAACCAAATCAGGATGGACCCGGCCGACAAGGAGAAAACCGCCTTCATAACCAAGTTCGGCCTCTACTGCTACAAGGTTATGCCCTTCGGACTGAAAAATGTTGGGGCAACCTTTCAAAGGCTTGTGAATAAGTTGTTTCAACCCTTAATTAGCACAAAGGTAGAATGTTATGTAGATGACATGGTCATCAAGACACAGTTTTCGCATGAATTAATACAAGATTTGCATTATTTCTTTCAAATTCTGCGTCAATTCAGCATGAAACTAAACCCAAACAAGTGTGCCTTCGGTGTCACCTCGGGTAAGTTCCTAGGGTACATACTCAACCGGCGCGGTATTGAAGCCAACCCAGACAAAATAAAGGCCATCCTAGATATGAGACCACCTCAAAAAGTAAAAGAGATTCAGAGGTTAAACGACATAATAGCCGCTCTGAGTCATCTTATGTCCAAATCGGTAGACCGCTGCCTGCCCTTCTTCAAGGCAATTGATGTAACCGTTTCTGATTGTAGGGAGTTTGGAGAGAAATGAGAGAGCTAGAGAGCAAGGATTACCTCTATTTTTTCATTCTCTCTCTCTTGTCTTTGGGGGTCGGAGTCCTTATATAGTGGTGTCCTATCAAATCAGGCGTAACAGCCTCTGTCAAGTCAGGCGTAACCGCCTCTGTCTCTCTGTCGCAGCCGTTACTGCCAGAGTTGAGGTGGCGGGTGCAGGCGGCTGCTATAGAGTACAGCTCTGCCAGTCAAGGGACAACTCTCAGGACTGGCAAGGATGGCATCTTCTAGCGAGAGACGTGGGCGCAGGCCTCCAGATCTGTTAGGTACGGTTGTCAGGTAGGAGATCTTCTTGTAATACGCCGACCTGCCCCTAAGTGCCAAGCTACCTGTAAGTGCCGAGCTGCCCCTAAGTGGCGAGCTCTTCATAAGACGCCAGGCTGCCTGCGGAGTGGCCAGCTGCCTATGCTGAGCTATCTATAAGTGCCAAGCAACCCCTAAGTGGTGAGCTCTTTGTAAGATGCCAGGTTGCCTGCGGAGTGGCCAGCTGCCTGTGGTGACCTGCCTATGCCAAGCTACTTGTAAGTGTCGAGCTCTTCGTAAGACGCCAGGCTGCCTGCGGAGTGGCCAACTACCTGTCTCTAGCTGTCTATGCCGAGCTACCTATAAGTGTCGAGCTCTTCGTAAGACGCCTGGCTACCTGCGGAGTGGCCAGCTACCTGTGGCGAGCTGCCTATGCCGAGTTGCCCCTAGCTATACTGAGCTCCCCGAGCTATGCCGAGCTGTATGTAAGTGGCAAGCTCTACCGAGCTTCCCGAGCAGCCCAGTTGTTAAAAGGCTACACTTGGTTTGCATGAGGTGTCAGGTGTCACAATTTCACTAGAGGGCCAAATCTGCCCTCATCATTTGCCCCCCACTCCTGAGTTGAGAGTAACTGAGTGAAGGGTGTAGATTTCTTCTTTTGGCCCGTAAGTCGACAAGCTAGTAGTGTTGATCCAATTCCTTAGGCTTTGGGAGCTACCTATATGTGGCAAGCTACCTGCCAATGGCGAGCTGCCTTTAAGGTGAGGAGGTCTCCGCCAATTCAGTAGTATAGCCCTTAGGCTCTAGGGGCAACTTATAGTTCACTTTTGTTGATTTTGCTCATGTTGAGGAAGCGACTGTCTATTTAGCAATAGTGTGGCCCGTAAGCTTTGGGAGCGACTCATAGTCCACTCTTCTTGACTTTGCCCATGCCGAAGAGGCAACTGGGTCTTAAGCAGTAATGTGGCCCGTAGGCTTTGGGAGCAACTCGTAGTCCACTCTTTTTTGACTTTGCCCATGCCGAATAAGCAACTGGGTTTTAAGTAGTAATGTGGCCAGTAGGCTTCTGGGAGTGACTCGTAGTCCACTCTTTTTTGACTTTGCCCGTAGTGAAGGGGCAACTGGGTCTTAAGCAGTAATGTGGCCCACAGGCTTTGCCTATGAGGTGCCGAACTAACCAAGTGTTGAGCTACCGGTGAGGTGTCGGGCTGACCAGGTGCCGAGCTACCTATGAGGTGCCGAACTGACCAGGTGCTGAGTTGCCTACAAGGTGCCGAGCTACCAGTGAGGTGCCGAGCTGACCAAGTGCCAAGCTACTTGCAAGGTGCCGAGCTGACCAGGTGTCAAGCTACCAGTGAGGTGCCGAGCTGACCAGGTGTCGAGCTACCTGTAAGGTGCCGAGCCGACCAAGTGGGTGCCTTAAAGCTATGATTGCGCTGTATCAACTTTGTAATGTCGGTCACCCACTCCTAGAAGAAGCTAGTAGGAGCTCGACCTTCGAGGGCAGCACTACTACCTTTAGGTCGCCAGCTCACATAGGAGCCTTAGAAGGCTTGACCAGTAAGGGCACCTATGTAGTCTGTTGGCCACTAACTCCCGCGGAAGCAACGAAGAGCTCATCTTTGTAGGGGGGGGACCTTGCGAAGAGGACTGATGAGGCTCTAACTGAGTTGAATGTAAACTTAGTCTGTTAGCTCCCCGCGTAGTCTTTGAGTTCATAAAAAATGTAAACTATAAAGCGAGGGCTTCAATTTCTAAAAAGTGAGGACTTAGCTTTTGTAGGATGAGAACTTAGCTTTTTGTAGTGTTTTCCCATAGACGGCACCAATTAATGTAACCGTTTCTGGTCACGTACCAATTTTTTGTGATATATCAATTTTTTTTGGCTAAGTGCCTCATCATTTGACCTGCTCCCAGGAGAGGATAGTGGAGCTCCCTGGTGGTGAGCTACTTGGTGATGAGCTCCCTGGTGGTGAGCTACCTGGTGACGAGCTCCCTGGTGGTGAGCTACCTGGTGACGAGATCCCTGGCGGTGAGCTACCTGGTGACGAGCTCCCTGGTGGTGAGCTACTTGGTGACAAGCTCCTTGACGGTGAGTTGCCTGGTGACGAGCTCCCTTGTGGTGATCTACTTGGTGACAAGCTCCCTGGTGGTGAGCTACCTGATGATGAGCTCCCTAGTGGTGAGCTACCTGGTGATGAGATCCCTAGTGGTGAGCTACCTGGTGACGAGCTCCCTAGTGGTGAGCTACTTGGTGACGAGCTCCTTGACGGTGAGTTGCCTGATGATGAGCTCCCTTGTGGTGATCTACTTGGTGACGAGCTCCCTAGTGGTGAGCTACCTGATGACGAGCTCCCTAGTGGTGAGCTACCTGGTGATGAGCTCCCTGTTGGTGAGCTACCTGGTGACGAGCTCCCTGGCGGTAAGCTGCCTGGTGACGAGCTCCCTAGTGGTGAGCTACTTGGTGACGAGCTCCCTAACGGTGAGCTGCCTGGTGACGAGCTCCCTGGTAGTGAGCTACTTGGTGATGAGTTCCCTGGTGGGTGAGCTACTTGGTGACGAGCTCCCTGGCGGTGAGCTACCTGGTGACGAGCTTGTCATTTGACCTACTCCTAGGCAGCCTGTAACTCAGGGGATGGTGGAGCTCCCTGGTGTAGCACAACCCGACTGCCCTCTGCATGAGGTGATCTCTTCTCCTTTGTAGGCGGCGAGAGCTGAGGGACCTGCGAGAACCGAATCAGAGGGCCCAGGGGTATGTTCCAGGTGGGGACTCTCCAATGCCTAAGTTGGCATTCTGATTGTAGGGAGCTTGGAGAGAAATGAGAGAGCTAGAGAGCAAGGATTACCTCCATTTTTTCATTCTCTCTCTCTCTTGTCTTTGGGGATCAAAGTCCTTATATAGTGGTGTCCTATCAAATCAGGTGTAATAGCCTCTGTCAAGTCAAGCGTAACCACCTTTGTCTCTCTGTCGTAGCCGTTACTGCCAGAGCTGAGGTGGCGGGTGCAGGTGACTACTGCAGAGTACGGCTCTGCCAATCAAGGGACAGCTCTCAGGATTGGCAGGGATGGCGTCGCCTAGTGAGAGACGTGGGCGCAGGCCTCTAGATTTTTCAGGTACAGTTGTCAGGCAGGAGATCTTCCTGCGATATGTCGAGCTGCCCCTAAGTGCCAAGCTACCTGTAAGTGTCGAGCTGCCCCTTAGTGGTGAGCTCTTCGTAAGACGCCAGGCTGCCTGCGGAGTGGCCAGCTGCCTGTGGCGAGCTGCCTATGACGAGCTACCTGTAAGTGCAATGCTGCCCCTAAGTGGCAAGCTCTTCATAAGACGCCAGGCTGCCTGCGGAGTGGCCAACTGCCTGTGGCGAGCTGCCTATGCCGAGCTACCTGTAAGTGTTGAGCTCTTCGTAAAACGCCAGGCTGCCTGTGGCGAGCTGCCTATGCCGAGCTGCCCCTAGCTATACTGAGCTCCTCGAGCTATGTCGAGCTGTCTGTGTTGTGGCAAGCTCTTCCGAGCTTCCCGAGCTGCCCAGTTGTCAAGAGGCTACACTTGGTTTGCATGAGGTGCCAGGTGTCACAATTTCACTAGAGGGCCAAATCCGCCCTCATCAACAATGAAAAGCAAAGGGTTCGAGTGGAACCCAGGATGCCAGCTCGCGTTTAACGAGCTCAAAAGATACCTCGCCAGTATCCCAATTTTGACTTGACCCGAAGAGGGTGATGTTTTGGAACTATATCTATCAGCAAGTGACGAAGTGGTCAAATCGGTACTAATAAAGGTAGTAGATCGGGTCCAACGACCTATCTACTATGTTAGTAAAGTGTTGCAAGGAGCAGAGACGAGATATCCAGAAATAGAAAAACTGGCCTATGCGCTGGTCATTGTGGCCCATAAACTCCGCCCGTACTTCCAATCCCATACCATTATCGTCCTCACCGACAAACCCTTGAGGCAAGTATTGCTCAGGCCCGAGGTCTCTGGTCGATTGACGAAGTGGGCCATCGAACTCAGTGAGTATGAAACCCAATACAAGCCACGAACTGCTATCAAAGCCCAAGCCTTGGAGGATTTTGTTGCGGAATGCATATTCAGCTCCAAGGTCCTTAGCCAGGTTGAGCACGAGGTCCCCAGTTTGGGTGAGCTCGGTGCTCCTAGGTCGGTTGAGTTCGGGCACCGTGAGGTCGCACCCAGTTCGGTATCTCTTCTGGTTAGGCCAAGCGTGAACTGGGACGAAGAGTCCTGGATCCTTTACGTAGATGGCTCCTCAAATCAGTAGGGCAGCAAAGCCGGTGTAGTTCTTCACGGCCCGAGTGGCACAAAACTGGAGTACGCACTACGCTTCGAGTTTGCGGCATCCAACAATGAGGCGGAATACGAGGCATTGATAGTCGGGTTAGCCCTGGTGCAAGAGGTAAAAGCAAAACACATAGTTATCTGCAGTGATTCCCGGCTTGTGGTTAACCAAGTTACAGGCGAATACGAAGCCCGTGAACCGACTATGATTGCCTACTTAGCAAAAGTAAAGGAGGCTCTGCTTAACTTCTAGTTAGAGAACGCTGAGGCCAATGCCCTGTCCCGGTTAGCCAGCACCAGTGACAACACAATGAGAACTGTGTACATAGAGGACTTACCTCGGTCTAGCATTCTCGAGGGGGGGGGCAGAGGAGGTCGCTCCTGTCGCCCAAGCAAAGCCGAGCTGGATCAATCCACTCGCGAGCTTCCTGCTGCATGGAACCCTCCCCATAGACCGCAACGCCGCCAAGAGGGTAGAGCGCCAGGTAGCCAAATACATCATAATAGACGGACGGTTGTACCGAAGATCCTACACGCTCCCCTACCTGCGCTACTTGCGGCCTCCCGAAGCCGAGCTTGTACTCCACAACATTCATGAAGGCTTGTGTGGCAGACACCTGGGGGGCAGGGCCCTCGCTCAAAAAGCACTACAACAATGGTATTATTGGCCAACAATGAAAGCAGACGTCGTTGAGTTAGTTAGGAAATACGATAAGTGCCAGAAGCACGCCACTATTCACCACTAGCCCGCCGTCGACCTAAAGTATCTCACCAGCCCATGGCCCTTCACACAGTGGGGCATCGACCTACTCGGGCCATTCCCGCCAACAACGGGTGGGAGGAAGTTCCTAGTAGTGGCGGTAGATTACTTCACAAAGTGGGTTGAAGTTGAACCTCTCATAACAATCACAACTCGAAACGTCTAGAACTTCTTCTGGAAGAACATAGTGTGTCGCTTCGGGCTACCTCGGATACTGATCTCCGACAATGGCAAGCAGTTTAAAGACATCAAATTCAAAGAATGGTGCCAAGACATGGGGATCCGGCAAAACTTCACGTCGGTCGCACACCCACAAGCAAACGGTCAGGCAGAAGTCACGAATAGAGCTATTCTCCATGGACTAAAGGCCAGACTAGACCGAGCTAAAGGGTTATGGGCGGATGAGCTGCCCAGCGTTCTATGGGCATACCGAACTACAGAGAAAACTGCCACCGGAGAAACTCCCTTCAGCCTCACCTATGGCACGAAGGCAGTCATCCCAGTCGAAATCGAAATCCCTTCACTTTGGTTGGAAGCATACAACGACAATACCAATAACAACGAGCTAAGTACCAACTTTGACCTGCTCGACGAGGTGAGGGACCTCGCATACATCAGGACCGCAGCGTACCAGCAAAGGGTAGCTCGGTACTACAAATCCAGAGTCAAGAAGCGAAACTTTCGCGTCGGCGACCTGGTTCTCCACAAGGTCATGGTACCTAAGCCCAACATTAGAAAACTCGAGCCGAACTGGGAAGGACCCTACTGAGTAAAGAGAGCACTTGGAGGAGCGTACGAGCTCGAGACCCTGGTAGGTAGGCAAATACCCCGATCTTGGAACATCGTCAACCTAAGGCAATATTACCTATAAGTTACCGAACTAGGCAGACTGTGAGCCGCTCCTAGAGCCTAAGGGCCAGAACACTGAGATAACAAAGACCTTGACACTACAAGACCCAGCCGCCTCCCCGCATGGGCAAAAACCTAGGAAAATATCCTAAGGGCTAAAGCGTCGAGTTGAGGATGACCTCGGGACCTCATCAACGCAAACTATGTTAGTGCCAAGAGAGTAGGTAGCACGGGTATGAAACCCGGGGTGTAGCTCACTCCAAGCCAGGCCTATTGAACTAATGTTTCCTTTACCCAGGCGGAGAACAGATCGGGCATATAGCCTTACTATGTTAACCTGCCTCAAGGAATCCCCTCATTTCGGGGACCTAATTCTATGCAGCTCAGCAATATAGTCACTTCAGAAAAAAGAGAATAGTTGCACAACACTTGAGCAGAAAAAGTACTTCATTACTAATGTTTGCTTTACAGTGTTCAAAAAAAAAAGAGAAGAATTATGAGCTCGTAGGCTCGATACATATCACTTCGGAACTACATCCCCCTTGCCCTCAGAAGGGACTTCGGCAACCCTTGGGGAGTCAACCTCATCTTCAGAATTTGGATCTTCATCAGCTGCACGAACCATCTCCAGAGTAATACGCAAGGTGGTGATGGCATGAGTATCAAGTTCGGGGTAGGCGTGCCTTATCATCCACTGGCTCAGTTTGAAGCCTCTCCGGTATGAGCCGACCATCAGGTCGTCGAAGCACTCCAATGCTATGTAATCGTCCACGGCCTTCACCTTGGTGTCCTCAAGAGGCTAGAAGAAGATCTCGGACTTCTCCTTGATGTCGGACTTGAGGTATTCCACCTCGTGCTCCAAGACCCCTTTCGAGGTCGCAAGGTGTTTCACGACAAGCCTCAGAGCGCCGTTCTCTCTTTGGAGTCTCTCCAAGTCACTCCTCTGAGCCGAAGTCTCGCCCTCAAGACGTAGGACCCGCTCCCGAGCTTATCCCAATGCCTCTTCGGCAGTTTGTTCTCGCTTCAGATTCCTCTCCGATTGGATGATCAGGGCATGGATGGAGGAGTTTGTTTGCCAATCAAGGAGTCAGTTCGGCAAAAAAGTAAAAGACGAAGGAAAAAACATAGGGAAAACCACATCAACTTACCACCATAACATGAGATGCAGCACGTGCGCCGATGTGGCCCGGAGGAAGTTCGGACCATGCCGCGACCTCCCTTGGATAGACGGCCTTCTAGCTCTTCCAGAGAGCACAACTCGGAGTCAGCACACTACCAACCCCCTCTTGGCTCCCCAAGCTGGAAAACACTGTCTATGTTTGAGAAGCCTCTATAGTTTCAGCTTCCCAAGCCTCTGCAACACCGGGCTCCGCCGCCATTTCCGAGATTGGCCTGGCCACCTCAGGTTTCATGGGAGAATCTAGGTTGATGATCGGAGGATGGCTCAGGACTTCGGACTCCATGGCTCGAGGAGACTCCACACGAGCTCGCTTGGTGACCCGCTTCCTGCTCTTCATTCCGTCAAGTAGGTTGACACCACGGGTCTTCTCTTTCTCCATGATACCTGCGAAAAGAGCTTGGCATCAGTAACAAAAAAAAAGGGAAAATTGAGTAACGGCTTGAATAAGCTTAGCCTCTGAGAGGTAATCTCCGCACTCGAGCCCGACCTGGGCCTATGACTGAAAGGTCTCTGCCATGTCTTTATCTAATATGACACCGGGATTAGGGACAGCCACCCTCCAATGAGTAGGAAATGGCCACCCCGTAGCACTTCGGACCACAATGTAGTCCCGCTTCCACACCGGGACCTTATTTGGAAGTTTGTGAAGAAGTTTAAATTCCGGGCGGGGAGATAGGTAGTAGGCCCGCCTATGCTCGGGAAGAAAGCTCGCTTGTTTTTTGAGCATGAGAAGGGTAGAAAAAATTTCTAAGTCCAAGGGAATAACGTATTCGCAACAGAGGGATATGGTCCCGACGATGTTACGAATGGAGTTCGGGTGAAGCTGACCGATTGAGACACCGAAGTGGTTCAAGACTTCGACGATTAGGGGATGGAGAGGAAGGCACAGCTCGACAATGAGCTGCTCTCGGAAGACAACGATCTCATCTGGACCGTGCTCCCAAGGAAAGTTGCCCAAAGGTAAGCTATATGCATACTCCCCGGGCAGGTTGAACTGACGAACAAGGGACCGAAGTCTCTCAGACGCCATAGTGGAGGGTCCGAACATGTCCGGCATCCGAACCTGACGAGAAGTGAACTCTAGGCTACCAGGGGTAAACAGGGTTGAAGGCCCTACCTCGGGATCATCGAGAAGGCTGTCAAAAGAGTCAGCCTGACCCGAGGTCCCTGCCTCAGGCCCTTCTAAAAGATTATCTAAGCTACCCGAGCTACTCGAACTAGACATCACAAAAGGAAAGGAAAGGAAATTGAAAAGGCTAAGGGGACTCACCAAGGGAACGCTACCGAACTACGGAAGGTGACGCGAGCTGAGGACCTTGGACGCGAGCTCAAGAAACGACCGTTGAATATTGACAAAGGAAAAAGTGACTAGGGCCCCCACTATTTATAGCCGTTGTACCCGTGCATCAACGGTCGAAATCAAAGCCATCCAACGGCTATTAGGAAACCTGGTTGCACGACCCCCAAGGTGAAATTAGTTTAGCATAAATTTTTGACATCCGAGAGCTGATAAATCGTTTGACATCCGCACGTGAGCTGTACGTGACTCGGTTGACTCTAGTCGAGCCACACTGACCCTGGTTGAGCCAAGGGCATAGGTGGGTCTGACCAAGGGATCTCCGAACTGGACGAAGCACACCACGGGGCAAATCCACTCGTCAGTCCGTGAACTCCCCACGCCGGGTCAAGACCCTGGGCACGGGGAGTGGGGGGCAATTGATGGAGGTAGATTTGGCCCGACCCTTGATTGTGCGATACGTGGAAGCAACCGGGGTGACCTGGCAAGAATGCTAACTCGGCACGGTAACATAGCATGGTCATATCCCATGAGGTTCGAGCTTCCCGAGCTCTCCAAGAAGAGGCATGAGCTCTCAAGCTCCCCAAGAAGAGGCCCGAGCTCCCCAAAAGGAATCCACACTTCCTGGGAGGTGAAACCCGAGCTCTCCCTAAGAGTCCCAAAGCTAGCAAGCCTATGAGGGGCAAACCCCGGACTAGCCCACCTCGGGTCAATCCGAGTCATATCCCGGCACCTCGGGACAGTAGGCCATACTCTCATCCGAACTCAATACTTCACCTCGTGCACCACCCCGGCAAGTCGGGTCCAGGTCGTGCAACTGTGTAATCGTACCTGACAGGTCTGTACTCTGGGGCAGCACGCCTAACTGGTCTGGATCTGACATATGGCAATCACACTGTAACGGCCACCTGTTACCGCCATCTCAGTTGTGGCAGAGATGGCTCTGACAGAGAGGACAGTGGCAGTTAGGTCTACCCCCCACAGAGGCAGTTATACCTGACCTAGCAGAAGCTTGGAAGTGAGTGCACCAGGTGGTTATAAAAGGCCTTCTTCCCCTAGAGAGAGGTATGTGATATTTGTGCTTTCTGGTCTTAAAGCCTCTTATTTTCCCTTGCCTTCTCAAGAGTATTAACTTGATATTCGGAGTATTCTCATTGGGTTCCTCCCCGGAAATCTCTTATTTCTTCTTTGTTTCAGGCATCTTCAGCTCCGTCAGAGGCAAGGTTACCGGCAGCTAAGACCGACCGGATCATGCATCATCAGTAAGAAAACCTTTATAAAGCTGATATAGGACTAAGGAGAAGCATCCACGTTGGAATTTGACATGGGAGAATCTACGGCTCCGCTTGAGTTTTCTTGTTGTTACAATACAGATGTCCACGGATTTCTGGAGTGCACGGCCACAATCAATCAATGTACCTAAAATCTCTTGGTTCTATTTTGTGGGTTCAGCTATTTCCACCTAGCTTTCATCCCAATTTAGACTAATCCCAGCCAGACAATAAGCATCTTGATTTAACCATATTTGACAAGGGGGATGGGACTACCGGATTAAGGCAGATTATTTCAATTCTTAGTTTATTATTTTATTTATATAATTATATGTAGTAATTTCATTGGAATCTTATTATGATATTTGGATGTAGAACCATAGCCGAGAAAGGTGAATTCATTTAAGTTAGAGAAATGAGTATTCATTCAACTTAATTACTCTTCTTAGTATTAATTATTTATATTCATTGATGTGAATTTATAGGATTAATATTCATAGGAGTTCTATGTGGGATTTTTGACATTTAGGGTCCGTTTGATTTGTTGGAATAAGGGTCTAAAATTAGAATTGGAATGGGCTATTCCGATTCTAACTGTTTGGTTGGGTGGAATTGGAATCTCATTCTCATTCTTACTGGATTGACATTCTCCCATTTGAGGGAATGGTCATTCTCTGCCCCTCCCTTTGGAATGAAATCTCATTCCTGTTGATTTTAATTCTCATTCTCATCCCTGTCTGAACCAAACAAATTATGGGAATTGACCATTCTAATTCTGATTCCGGAGGATTTCGGTTCTGATTCCGATTACAAACCAAACGGACCCTTAGATAATCTGAAAAAGGATGTAAGAGACAACTATCTTAATTTAATCTATTTATTTTTTGTCTATATTTTCTAATACCGGAGTGCCATGGAATGTGCTAGCCCACGTGGCAAGGAGTTATAGGGAGATTATATGAATCCACTTCATGGTTATTTATTTATTTATTTCTTAATTTTGCTATTTATATGCTTCATATGATATTAGAGTGTTGTGGGATATTCTAACCCTTCTTAATGTTTATATTCCTTGTATGATTTTCAAGTGCCATGAGATATGCTAACCCACATAGGATTCTCTACCAGCGTTTTAAGACTTGGCTGGAACTGGATGGTTAGACCGTAAAAACTGGAAACCGGTGGCCTGTCGGGCTCCTGGTTAAGTAACGGCTCTGGTGGGTTGGATGTGCAAACCACCCACTTAATTGGTAAAACCTGGTCCCATAGAGCAATTCAGTTTTTAGTCCGGTTCAATTCTTAAAACACTGTTTAGTTCGACTATGATACTAAAAAAATTTACAGCCAATCAACCGGTATCATATAAGAGGTGATCAATCAGATGTATTCATCAAAATTCATGGGGTGCTTTGATTGATAAATCACTTTTCAACTTTAAATATTCCCTCAATTTTGGCTTTGAATGCAATTATCTATTCTATGTTTGAAGTGTACACACAACAAAAGGTGTTGGAAAGAAGCATCTTTAGTACAATTGAATCAAATAAAGGGTATACTGATTAAGAAAAAAAAAAAAAAACAGCTGCACATAAGTCTAGTATAAGATAAGAGTAGAAAGCAATAAAAACATTGTCATAAACACAATAAATTATAACCTCTAATGACTGATCAAGAATCTAATGTATCAGAAAATAGAAGCAATCTTGACAACTTTCGGTAGTTGCAGACTCATGTTAGGCTGGGTAGAACCAACCCAGTTCCAATGCCCAGACTTGGACCTCGGTTCTGGGCCTAGCCCACCCTGATGTCAAAGCCTAACTTTATAATCCAATCTCAGCCCATAGCCTTTTATACAAAAGAAAATATCTGCTATGGCAGGGTTGTATTTTACACTCATTTTCTTATTTTTTTCTTTTTATTATCAAAAAGAAAATATCTCGCTGAACATTTCAACTTTCAGGTATCTGGGAAAATTGCTGAACTGAAGACTATTATTGATGTTGGGAGGACAATTGGTTAAAGATTGTCCTTGTTTCTTAAGGGCTCTAATGTGGGATTTTCTTCCATCGGAATTAATGGTATTTATTAGTTGAATTCGTATTTAATACTTGAACTTGTTATCTTTGATTCGGTTTGAAAGAAAAGTAGGGAAAAGAAGAAAAATGTACAGAAACTTATACAATATATGTAAAGGTTTCCCAAACTTTTTCTACTTTTTCCTTCAAATTAAACATAGGCTAAAGGTGAAGAAGGCAAAATCTACATATATATATATTGTTGTAGGGAATTGGAGCGTTGTTTTGCTACAGCTACTAAACCCTTAATATAACATTCTTTGTTTTGTGCAAATTCAGGATGCTTTGCAGCGAGTAACATTTGACAGCAACTCACAAATATTGGAGGCTTGGAGCCCCATATTCCAGGTCTTGCATATGAATGGAATCTCTATGTAATATAAGAGTGTCATTTGGACCAGATTTGGTCTAACCAATTCAGTCCAATGTGAGTCCATTACAAATGGACCAGATCCAATCTAATCCAATGAATATTTTGAACCATTTTGGACAAGTCTAATTCCATGTCCGGACCATCCAATCTGTTAAAATTGGATTCAATTCATGAGATTTGTTGCAATTCCAACCTGGTCCATTAACACCTGTTGCAGCGAGTAACATTTGACAGCAACTCACAAGTTGAAGCCATGCATATTCCAGGTCTAGGTCTTGCATATGAAGAAATCTCCACTTATAAATAGGGGCCGGTGTCAATTAGAACAAACTTGGTCCAATCCAATCTAGTCTAGCATGAGTCCATTAAAAATGGACCAGATCCAGTTCAATCCGATGAATACTTTCTACCATTTTGGACAACTTCAATTCAATGTTTAGACCATCCAATCTGTTCAAATTGGTTTTAATTCAGATTTACTCCAATTCCAATCTGGTCCATTAACACATGTTTTCTTATCTTTTATCAATGGATCTATATATATTGATTCAATCTGGCCCAATCCAATATAAATCCATTAATGATGACTAGGTTCAATCCAATTCAATAAATACAATAAGTCTGGACTGCTACAATTGAATATATGTCTTATTTATCTGTCCAATTCATCCAAATTGATTTAGATTTAAAAATATTTTATTTTGAACATTTAGAAAAGTATACACTGTTTTCAGGAAATCAGCTGGTGGAAATTATTAAGATGTATGTCTCCTGAATGTATTTGTTAGCACTGGAGGTCATTGCATGTATGCAAATCATGCTAATATATAACATACATGTGTCAAGCATTCACAAGTGTAATATTGCCAAGTTCTATAAGGTATATTGGTTTTCACTTGGTAGTATCATGCATATGCAATGTTGCTTTATGGTGTTTTGATCGAGCGGATGGTCCCTTTTGACAAAAATAATATAAAACGGCTAAAATCGTTGGACAGTTCGAATAGTTCAATCACCCGGGTCAATAGTTTATGGATCAAATCAATAGTTTTTCGAGAAATAACGGTTCTGGTATAAAACAAAACCAATCATCTGACCGATTTCCGATTTTTCCAGTTCGACCATCTAGTCCGATTTTGAAAACCATGGTATAGTCTCATGAAACAAAAACAAAAAAGAATGGAAAAAGTAAGAGCATTTTTTTACATATCTGTGCATGTGTGTGAACTTGAGTTAATCATGTACATATTGTAAATAGCTAAATATGTTTTACCATCTATATGACTATAAAGCATGGTGCCGACTGCCTAGCTTTTAACTCCAAGTATCGATCTATTTGTTTATTTTTGAGATTAACAAGGTAAAATTTGTTTTTCTTAATGATGCAAAATTTGCACCACTTTACTCTTACCTCAATTCTATCTTATATAAAATAGGGACCATTCTTACCTCACTATGAAACAAATGACCCTCTTCCTACGTCCATTTTCTTTCAATGTAAGGTGGAGACCACATCTTTGTACTTCCCATTCTTCTTCATACAAACAAACAAGACAAAATCAAATTTGAAGCAAAATTAAATCAGGGTTTACAGTCAGCCAATTTGCAATCCCATGCATTTACACCGGTGCAAATGAAATTCGCACTGCTAATAAACTGAGCGAACTCTCCCCCTCAACATAATTGTTTCTCTTTTATTTTCTATCATATCAAATACAGCCCAAAGAATAGAATACCAATCCTTTTAAGTTAGAACCCTAAGTTTACCTACACTAGATTAAAACGATACCCAGATCAATCCCCGTAGTTGAACCCTTTGATACCACCTTCCAACGTTCTAATAATGAAATCTTTTAGGGCAATTTTCTCTCTAAAGGTGCAACCTCAACCCTACCCTTTACAAATTTTCCTATCTGGGAATGAAAATTCAACCCTTATTTGACCCACTTCTCTCTCTCCAGGCTTTCTTGGAATGACCCCTAATTTACCCTATTAGGCCCCTATTGAATCACACTTTTCAAAAAGTTAATTTTAAAATAAGACCTAAACCTGGTAATTTGTTGTTGGCCTTGCTATTGATTGACTAATGATGTAACATGTTAGCCCAAAAGGCCCACCACATATACCATTTTCTATTACAAGCCCGACAAACATTCTTGGGCCTCCACAGACCCCCAGGATCATTGGAGCCCAAAGACCTGGATATGGCTCAACGCTGAGCCTAAGGCCTATTGGTTAAATCTGGGCAAAAGCCCAATTCTAAAACCCATAAGAGTAGAATGACCTTTCATCACCCAACATGATAGTTTAGTAGTCCCTATAGAGGTACCAAAGTGCTATAGTCTACATGGCAAGTGCCATGTCAGCATATGGGATGGATCATCAGGCGCCACAGTGGGGTGTTGACATGGAACAAAGTAAAACCATAAGTAGAACCTGCACCAAAGCAACATCAAGACCATAATAAACATTACGCAAGAAAGGGTTATACAATGGTTTCAAAAGATGCATTCTTCCAATTACCAATACCTGATACCTCTATAAAGAGAAGATCTTCATATGGTGGTGCCTTTCTTTATCTTTCTGTTACATTATACTATATATTATATTAAAATATTAAAAATATCAATGAGTTTGTGGAACTTTTCTTCATGACTAAAATACCCTTAGTTTGAATTTGGTCCCTCTCTAATTGGCAGTGTAGAAAATGTAATTTTGAACTACTACTTCTCACCTCATTCAATTGCCTATCATTAAGTCTATCAATACTACTATAAAAAGTGTAAATAAGATAATGATTCTAGACATTTTAGACTAAAATACCCCTATTTTTAGAATTTGGTCCATTATTATTATGAGGACAAAAAACTTAATTTAAATCACTAATTTATTAAATTCATTATATTCCCTTTCATTAAGTTAATTTGCATCCCCTCTCATTAAATCTTATATTTAAGGTACACTAAATAGATGAGCATTGTGGATTTTTCTAGACTAAAAAACCACTATTTATGAATTATGTCCTCTCTAACTCTGTGGGCAAAAGTGTGTGGGCCTTGGCACAACAATTAGGTTGCTCCATTGTGACCTCCTGGGTGACTAGGGTCCAAGTCTTGGAAACAACCTCTTTGTAGGTGTAGGGGTAACGCTGCATACATTTGTCCTTCTCCAGACCCTGCATTAGCGGTTGGCTAATTATGTGGGAAGGAAATGTGATTTAAAGTACTATTACTTTTCATTTCATTCAATTCCCTCTCATCAAGGTGTTAAGTCTCATTCTCTTTCTCCTTAGAGATTTTATTTTAAGAATTTTTGTTCTCACCAATAAATTCTACTAATTAAATCTATATCCAATATTTTGAATAATATAAAACTAGTGTTCAAAATCAACATGAAAAGTAAATTAGTCTTTGGTCTTCGTGGCAAGGTAAGAAATTCAACCATTTGCATCAAGTTGATCAACCAATGGTCTCATAGTTAAATAATAAAAGTTTAACAATAAATAAAAATAAAATTTTTTTTGTTTAAAAAAATTTAGACACATTTTAAATATTATAATTTATCATATTAAACAAATGGTCTCATAGTTAAATAATAAAGGTTTAATAATAAATAAAAATAAATTTTTTTTTGTTAAAAAATTTTAGACACATCTTTAAATATTATAATTTATCATATTAAACAACACAAGTATGATAAATAAGAAGTATTTTCATTAACGAAGGAAATGAAATACAATTTATAGAGATTTAGCCATACCAAGCCTATGTCCTCTTTCCAAGAACACCACCTGAGAGTGTTACTATACCAATTGGAATTCCAAGTCCCAACAAAACCTTTATACCAGTAGGACTTCTAGGTACCAACAAGACTCATATAACAATTGAACTTATGGGTGCTAACAAGACCTTCAACCAGATAGAATTATAGTGTTATTCCAACCTCGTAGTGTTCAATGTAGAATACTCACCAACAATCAGCTAGAAACTAGTAGGTAATCAGATATATGCAGTAATAATATGAAGAGCAGATAAAATGCAATATAATGCCTCTACAAGGCAAACATACAAATACAACTCAAACTTTATTACATGCCTACCTTATTAAAAAACTAAATCAGAGCTATGGATGGTCATGTTGACGCTATATGTTAAACTCATTGAGGGTACTAATGGTTTGGAAAGTGTGTATCTATAGTGAAATTATCCTCAATTAACCTTAACAAAGATGTTAAAGAAATTATTTACAAGAAGGAAGGAAGGGCAACTAGCGATCCTCATTTAACCTTAATAAGATGAAGAAAAACTATACTGATGAAGCAAGAAAGTGCAATTGATTCTTATGATGCAGTGAAGACACTTAAAGACTCCCCAAAGAAAATGATATTTCAAATGATAAAATGAAAACATCAAGAACCATCTACAAAGGAAGATTTTCTACCAAAGAAGGAAAAAAAAAAAATAGACATCAAGCTCAAAATGTACTTAATTTGTTTTCATCCTTTTACGACTTGATATAATTGAGTGCAAGATATACTACATGGTCTCAAATGAAACCATACTCAGTTACCCAATAGAGGATTAATAAGCTCCAACATTAATATTATCTGTACTATACATAAAGTGAAGTGTGGATGCAAAGTGAAAGTTTTTTTTGGATTAAAATTATCATTTATTTCTTTATTTGAAAAATGGTATAAAAGTCATTTTATTACAGTTTTAATGGCTACTAAAGTGCTCATATTTTTGTATTTACCCATCTCTAATTGTAAGGGTTGAAAATGTAACTTCAATTATTACTTTCCACCTCGTTTAATCCCCTCTCATTAAGTCTTATAGTATTAACTCCTATTTTCTCTTATTAAATCCTATATTTAAGTTATTTTTCACTAATAAATGCTACTAATTAAATCTACGCCAATATTTTTAACAACATTAACTCATATATTTTAAAACTGATTCAAAAACAAAATCATTTTTTTATCTAAGTGGTGGTTAAGCAATTTAGCCATCCGAATATCAAATTGAACAACCTATGAAGTCATAGTCAAGTAATAAATTTTTTAAAATAAAAATAAATATATAATTTTTTTATTAATATAGTCAGGTAATAAATTTTTTATTAATCAAATTAAAAAAGGTTTAATAAACAAAAATCATTTTTATTGGTAATGAAAATAAAATACATATTTTAGAACTTACCGGTAATGGAATTATTTTACTATTCGGAAAAGATTAATAATTCAACTTTTGGGTCAAATGTGTTAAGTTTTAATGTCATAAATAAATAATAAAAGTTAATAAAATATAAACATAATAAAATGAAAAAAATACATAAATTTTATAAAACAAGCATTTAGGCATATGCATAATATATATATATATATATATATATATAAAGCAAAAGGGGTGGTATAGAATCTTACTGTAGTTGGAATGAATTTTATGAGAACCTCACACATGCCAACTTATACACGACGGAATCTATTTAATGCTGTTCATTTCTATAAATTAAAACTCTCCATGTTGCATGAGACAAGTGTCTCTTTCCTCTCACCACTTCTCTCCCTCTATTATGCATATATCACATGTGTCTACTTTTCATTCTTGTTTCTATTTCTCTCTCCCGTCATCTTCTCCTGCAATTTTCATTTTTTTCTCTTAGTGTTCCCACTTTCTTCTCCTCTCTCTTCTGCTCCATCAACTCCCTCCTCCTTCTTCTCTACCTCTCTTCCTATGCAGAAATATTGGCTTTACCCGAAAAGTATGCAAGGACCAGTGCGGTGGTCCTTGCACAGGAATTTGCCGAATTTGAATCTAGGTGGGGAGATTTCACCCTCTATTGGAGACCTGAAGATTTTGCGGACCTTGTACGTTTTTTACCCCCTCTTATCTTCCTAACCTCACTCGCTTTTTTTTTGCATGTATATTAGCTTCTTTTATTTCTTTATGGGCAGAGAGACTTAAAAGGAAATAGATTAACCAAGCAAATCCCAGATGAGATTGGCAACTGTGTTTCTCTTAAAACTCTGTAATTTCTCGCCTCAAATCAAATTGACCATCTCTTCCAAGTTTTAATTCAATGGGAATGTAATTTGAGAAGATTGACGACCATGTGGGCTCTTCTCTTGTGATCAGGGACTTGTCCGGTAATTCTCTTTATGCTGGTATACCCTTTTCAATCTCCAAACTCAAACAGCTTGTGAGAATATGCATCATCATGAATCTGTCAATGTAGGATTTTGAAGAATAATCAGTTGGGCCCAATACCTTCAACTTTGTCTCAGATTCCAAATCTCAAAACTCTGTGAGTTAACCTTATCTTTAGTGTATTGTGTCTACTTCTAAATTGGTGCCTTCTTCAGGTTTGATGACCTAACACACTATTATCGTATAAACTTGTAACATGTTTTCTCAGGGTTCTTGCCCAGAACTAGCTTACAGGTGAAACACCTAGGTTAATCTATTGGAACGAAGTTCTGCAATATCTGTGAGCATTTGTTTCCTCCAAGTCTTCGACCCATATTTCTTTTTTGTGATTTGATGACGTTATATCTTTCACTTTTTCCTTGGTCAATTGATTCTCCAACATCATAATTCTTTTTTGCAGGGGGGTTGCGAGGCAACTCGTTGACTGGAACATTATCCCCTGATATGTGCCAATTGACTGGCCTTTGGTATTTGTGAGTATACTCTGTAGGGGAAGTGGAAACTGTACTAGTATTATTTGTTTATCATATTAAACAAAAAGTAAGTGTGGCATATTAAAATTATTTTCATACAAAATAATTATAGAAAAATTTGAATACAAATTGAACTATTACTTTTCACCTCATTCAATTACCTTTATTTAAATCTTACATTTTTTTTTGATAAATGAACATAAAAATGATACACCAAAAAGATAAAACATTATAAAAAAAGAGTCTAGCCAAGCAAGTAAGCTTGTTAAAGATACTTTAAACTTCATAGCTCGATATGATTATCATATATTTGGATGAGGTGTTTATATAATCAGATTTGAATTTTACAATCTACGTTTGATTAATAACAAAACCAATATATATATATATATATATATATATATATATATATATATATATATATATATAGATAGATAGATAGATAGATAGATAGATAATTATATGTAAAGACAAAAAACACATAATTTGGATACAGTATTACAATCATTATCATCATCTAGAATTGCCACATGCTTAACATGAAAACACTTACTAGTGATAAAAAATTGTTATATTTCTTAGCATATAAAGATATATGAAAAGAGGAAGAAATGCGTGGCAACCAAGTGAAGAGGGAATGGTTCCTTGCAAGAAAACCAAAGGGATTTGTGTGCTTCCAAAAGTGTAGATCCTTTATGTTTGCCTCGGGTTAGAGGGTGAAAACCCTAGAGATTTTGAGAGAAGTTTTTCTCCATTTAAGCCCTGATTCTTTTAGAGTATTATCTTGCACTTGGGCTTGTGCTTGAGTTGTCCTTGTTCTATTAGCATACTAAGAGGCATATCCATGCATTTGAGTTTTGATATAAGATCTGATGTCAAAGAAAGGTGTTCAAGAATAAGAATAACAATAAAGGTTTGATTGACACCTACAAGTCCAATCAAGGTTTGGTAAGCACTTGTAAGATCTACTAGTTAGGTCTTATTGACACCCGTAAGTTCAATTGTTTAGGTATTGCAAACAATTAGTCTGTGAAGTCTAGCAAGTTAGTGGAAATCCTCAAGGGTGGCTTGAGGTAGAGGATTTAGTCAAGGGTTTTCGCCAAACCTTTATAAAAATTTGTGTGCATTGTCTTTTCTTCTTCTTTCTGCTACTCTCTACTCTATCCCTTAAGTTCTCACAATTACTTACACTCATTGCTTTCACCAAGTACTAATACGAGTAATTTGACTTCTAGCAACAAACAAAACTATCGTTAGAAGTCCTTAAAACCATTGTTAAGGCCTGTAGCAACAATCTTGCTATGGACATAAAACTGTTGCAACTTCTACTATGGCGATAGGATCTTGCAATAGTTTAGAAAAATCGTTTCTAGAAATTTCATTTAGCAACGAATATAAGCATTTGCAATGAAAACTAATTATGTTATTGCTAGAACATGTATATCAACATCTAGAACCATAGCTAAAAGTCTACCAGAACATATTTAATAAATATATAGTAACAATTATAAATATGTTATAACAGTTTTTGTATAAAATCATTGCTAGAAACTATCTTGAGCAACAATTTTCATATAGAACCATTGATAGAAACGTTTTATAGCAGTAACTTTTATATAAAACTATTTATAGAAAATACCTCTAAAAATAGCTTTAGTATTGAATTGTTACTAGAAAATATCTCTAGCGATAGTTTTTGTATCGAACTATTGTTAGAAAATATCTTTAGAAAATGTTTTTTTTTTGTATAGAGCTATTGCTAAAAACTATCTCTACCAACTATTTTTATAATGAACTATTGCTAGAAAATATTTATAGCAACGGTTTTCGTATAAAAATAGTTGCTAGAAAATCTCTAACAATGATTTTTGTATCAAACTATTTGCTAGAAAATATCTTTAACTATGACTTTTCACTATAATTGTTGCTAAAGACACTATTGGCATCACTTTATTGTAAGGACCGTAGCTAGAATCTATCTCTAGCGACGATTTTCCATTAAAAATCATTGCTAAAATCTCTATTTTGAGGGGGGAAATGTTGGTTAATGGGATTTTGGTTCCTATTGGCCAAGACACCCAAGTTCACTTTTCAGATTTATGTGGGGTACATGAAAATTTTATTTTCCCTAAGTATCACTTATTCACCTATCTCTGGTTAAATTACTTTCTCACTTGGGGAAAAGTTGCCAATAGTTGGATGGACAAAATTTTCCCTTTTAATAATGGTTTTTTTATGGTTAGAAGGATCATTGTCTTATTTATGTAGGAAATAAAAGAGCATGGGTAAATGTACTAAATGCATAAGTAACTTGGCAAAAAGTGAACCAATCCTTAATGTTGTGTTTGGCTTGAAGGAAAAAGTAGGGAAATGAAGGGAAAGGCATGGAAACCTTTACAAACCTTGTATAGCTTTCCCTACCTTTTTCTTCCTTTCTCTACCTTTTCCTTCAAACCAAACATAGCCTAAGGCAAATTCTAGAATAAGGAAAAACATTGTAAACTTTATGCTATGAGAGTACATTTCAATTGTGACCACACAACCCCTTTTATTGGCACATGTACTACTTTCCCATGTTCCACTAGATGACTTCAACTCCCATAAAATATGAGGCTGATGTTTTCTTATACCCTATGGTCTAAAAGGCCATTATAATCTCAGAATTAATAATAGTTGTTTTTATTTATCAAAAAATTATTAACCGGATGCATAATGCAGACCATGATCTCTAGATGGATTCTTTGTCAGCCATCTTATGTGATTAGCATTATAGATTGATTTGATTAAATTCAGTTGGTTCACTCAAGCATTTCTTCCAAGGGATCAGGGCTGGACACCCATAATGCCCGACTTTTAGGCTTTCTTTTTCAGAGTTTGGATTTACTAATCACAATACATTACTGATCACGCACATCAGGAACATTAATTATACTTTAAAACATTGATATTCCTGATGTATAACTAAATGTGCGTGACCAACAATGTATTGTGATCAGCGACCATGTTTTATTTCTGCCCTTCAGCGCTTGTTGTTTCATGGAAGGAGAGAAAGCAACAGCTGATAAAGCCATCCACTTTTGCTACGACATGGTTTTAGCCTTGCCTTCAATATTCCTTGTGACCCCACCTTAAATTAAATGAAGTGCTATCAATGTGGGGCCACAACAATGCAATGGAAGGCCATCATCATTCACCTCCGAACCAATAATAAAGACACGCTGTCCTTACTATCATGAAAAATTTTAGATTCCCATTCATTCATGGCAATTGGAATGACTATTTATTATGGAAAAGAGCATTCCCCATAACAAAGTTCACGTAGAGGAGTTTCCATCTCCGACCCATAAGGGGCTGCCCCATAGCACAATTCCCGCTGTGTATTGAAAATATCTCCCGATGACATCATTAGGATTGATACTATCGATCACCGGAAGATGTTTTCAATACACGGCGCAGATGTGCTGTAGAGTATTGTGGGGCGGCCCCTAGTGAGCGGAGATGTGATGTCATGAGCACATTCACATCCAATCACCTTAAAATCCTAAATTTTAAAATATTAAGATATTAAATTTATAAAATCCCTAAATCAATCTGTGAACCCTAATTTTAAAATCCTAAATTTCAATTAAATTGCATTTTTAGTCGAACACAATTCCTGTAACCATGTAAGAGCCAGAAATTTTTGCAGAGTTGTCATCACACTAATAAAAAGCTCAACCTTCCCAAGTAAGGCTGGAGGAACTTACAATAAATTTTTGAGTTTACCACAAAATCTTATGACCATCTGAAAAAAAATAGATTGCAATGTTTAATCTGGGATCTTATTCTTATTTCATTGGACATAGCAAGATTTTGCTGTTCCCCTGGCTAGAGAAGATTTAATTTAAGATGGTAAATACCACTATCCGTGTATTAAAACCATTCTATTTCAAGAGGAAGTCAAAGTAACATCTGCCCTCCACAGAATGCGTCTCAATAATGTGTACGTGGGGTGTTTTGGGGGAGCATTTTGTGGGGGCAGATGTGAACTCTTCACTGAACATGCCTCACACCGAACTCACAGCATTTCAGTACATTGGAAACATTTCCGGTAAAAATTTATAATTATGGAGATATTTCAAATGAACGGCTGGTTAACCGGGACCCGTAATAGTTATCTGCTCCGCTCACTATTCAAACCATACAGCTGTGACCATAGTAACAGCATTTTCCTGTAACAGACCAATGAAACATAAACATGCTTAGTGACCCAAAAGCTGCCACGCCAATTGCTAAATTTTATTTTAATTATAAAATGGTCAAAAATGAAACTCGGCCGTGCGACTCAGTTCTACCAGGGAGAACGAGTCACTCCACACTTGAAGGCTGAAGCGTTGTCTCTGTTTCACGCTTGTGATTCTCCGCAACCGAGTCGACTGAGTCACCACCATCCTTCCCTGCATGCTCTTCATTGCGATATTCTGCAACTGGGTCTTCTTCCTTCTTCGGTTCCTCCTTTGGTTGTTCGACCTCAACCTGTGAATCCTCTTCATCCGCGTTCGTCAATCGCCGCTTCATTTCGTCGATCACATTCTTCATCCCCATCTCTGCGTCGTCCTCGCAACTCATGAAAATCTCGGCAATGTGAGCCGGAGTCATCTTGACCAGAGGCAACACTTCCTTCGCCTCCTTCATCAGCTTGTGATCGTCGATTTCGAGGTAGTTCTTGGCGAGCGTCTTGAACGCATTGAACTCGCAGTAAGAGAGGTTGATGTGCTTGTCCATCCGGCCAGCCCGAAGCAGAGCTGGGTCGAGCTTCTCCTTGTGGTTGGTTGTAAAGATCATCAGTCTCTCTCCGCCACAAGAAGACCAGAGCCCATCGACGAAGTTCAGAACCCCAGATAGACTAACAGTGCTTCCGAAGCTATTACTTCCTCTGCCGTTGTGACTCCTCTGTCTCCACCACCTCTTCTCTTCTCCATATTTCTCATTCTCTTCCACCTCAAAGCTTTCCTTCTTCTTCCGATCTGAAAGATCAAGAGAACAGTCGACGTCTTCCACGACGATCACCGATTTGCTGGAAGTCGAGATCAGGAGCTTCCTCAGCTGTGAATTACTCGACACAGCCGTTAATTCCAGGTCATAGATATCGAATTCGAGGAAATTCGCAATGGCAGCGATCAGGCTTGTCTTTCCAGTTCCCGGCGGGCCGTACAGAAGGTACCCTCTCTTCCAAGCCCGCCCAACTCGGCTGTAGAACTCCCTCCTGTTCACGAACTTCATCAAATCTTCCTTAATCTCCTTTTTCAGAGCTGGGTCGATCGCCACCGTGTCGAAGGTCGAGGGATGTGAAAAGGGTACAGACGACCAGAGCCGTCCGTCTTCATCGGCGGAGCGGTTGGTGTAGAGCTTCCTCTCTCTGGTCTTGAACCTGATGACCTCAGCAACCTCCATTATGTGTGGGATGTAAGAAGATTGAACCCTGTGCTTATACTTGCGGTGGAAAGAGAGCTCGAAGTATCGGTTCTCATGGGGTCTGGCGTAACCCAGTCCGCTGGATTTCTTCTCGACACAGTGGAAGGACCACTTGACTTTGATGTCCTCGAAGGTCTCCTCGAGCTTCTGGTTGGCATCCATGGAGAAGGTGAGGTTCTTGGAGTTCCTGGATTTGGCGAGTTTGAGGACCTGAGCTGAGGAAAAGCATTTGGAGCTGAGATAGAGCTGGACAGCGTCGTAGATGTCGTTGTTGTAGGAGTTGTCGTACTCTTCAATAAGAATGGAGATTTTGGGTTGCAGAGAAGTGAAAATGTTTAAGAAGAGGCGTTTCAGGACTTGATAGACTTCCGGAGGGAGGAAGTCATGAATTGCAGTTCGGATAAACACGAAAGTTGCAAGCAGAGAACCAATCGATTTCCAGTCCAGGATAAACTCCATCATTGGTTGCTCCCAGCAGCAAGCAAAATCCAAACCAGATAAATGATGAAAATCGCCACGCTTATATCAAGGGAGTACTATCAGACTGTGCAGTGGAAAGGCAGAGATAAAGTAGGAGGTGGAAGTAGAAAAGGATGAATGACTCTTGAGGACTCTATGGAATCACCCAAGAAAACAGAAAAGTGAAACCTTGAGTGGAGTTTTGAGTTCGGGTGAAGGGGAAGGTTCTCTGAAGTTGCGCTTTGTTTTTCATCTTTTCCTGGCTTTATATTTGTTATTTTGTGCCTTTTTACTAGTCCAAAAGGGTTGGCTTTGATGAGTAGGAACGAGAAGGAAAATGAAAGCTTCATTTCTTTCACACCGCCATTATTTTGACGAATTTGTTACAGTTAGTCATGAATAACTAATGACTGTATTGGTTAAACCCCCCTTAATCTTATCTTTCAAGGTTGCAACCCAAAAGGGATTTAATTCGAATTTGAATTGGATCTCATCCATCGGATTTATACTGCAATTAGAATTTTGATTGCAATTGGATATTGAATGGTATAAATAAATTAAATTAAATATGATTTTGATATTTATTTTTATTTGTATGAAACTCAAACATAAACATAAAACAATTTAGTAAAATACAACATTCAAACCAACCTTACAAATTTAAATCGAATTGGATAGAGGTGGGTCATATTTGATCCAATTATAAATGGATCAAATTTCGATCGCCATTAAATTTATTAATGGGTTCCAACCTAAATTCACCATTTTCTAATTTTAGAAAATGACAGTAAGTTACCATTTCGTAAGTTGGCCTCAAGTGGGCCTGTTAGGCGAATGTACTAAAATGTTGTATAAAACAAAAAATTTGTATATTTTATATATAAAATATATAAAGGCCCAGTTCAAGTATATTTTATCTATCTAGAGAAAAAGGCCCAGTTCAAGTTCAATTTAAGTTTTGATAACCTAGGGCCTATCGTCGCCTAACAACAGAAAAGCCTGGGAATAATGCACGATGGGTCATGTGGGTTTTGTTGGGCCCACCAAGTTGCACCCCTTTGTTTTCTAGGGTCTCTCTCTCTTTCTCTCTGGTTAAATCAATCTAGTCATTATCGACGTGGCTCTCAATGTCTAAGCAAAGGATTTTGGGATCAATCTAGTCTTTATCGGCTAGATGTTACATCATTGGAGGAAAATCTACTATTTTATATGTTATAAGGATTTTGAATTGGATGACTTGTACAATTTTCTTGCTGCAAATTTGTATTCATTTTATTTTAGATGTTATAATTAAGGATTTTTATTGTGATAGTTGTTTCCTTTGCTAAGCAAACTAAAAATCCGGAGATAAAGGTTCAAAATTTTGTCATGCATCGTAGGGCTGTTCATAAGAAGGCCCAACCCGATCAAACCAATCAATCCGGACCGATCCAATCCGATTCGGCTGGGTTTTCATCAGCACGAGTTGGTTTCGGGTTGTGCAAATTCCTAAATCGATCCGAACCGAACTGATTTAGTTCCTAGTTCAAACATAAATTTCCAAAGTTCATTAAGCCACCTAGTTTTTGAATGGTTGCAAGAAACTTCGAATTAATGAATAGTAATTAATGAATACTTTTGTGATTAACTTTTTATTTAAATTTTATCATAGGAGATGGCTGAAATGATGTCTAATTTATGACTGTTTTTAAAATTAGCAAGATTTTATCACATGGATGAACTTAGAACCAAAGCCGATCCAACCCGATTCAAACCGACTAGGTTGGTTTTGTTTAACACTGAGCCGATTTCAGTTTCTATGTTAGGTAACCCGACCAAGTCGGGTCGGTTGGTAAAACCGCAATAAACCGACCCATGAACAGCCCTGCATCAGAAGATATTTCTGAAAACTATTTGTTTTATATGTTAAATAATTTTAATTTTCACCCTTAAAATAATAAGACTTTAATTGGACTTTCTTTTTTCTTCCTTTCTTTTTTTTTTTTCTTTTCTTGTTGAATTAAAAGCTTGTCCACACTCAATACGTACAAACTTAATTGTATGTATGCATATTGCTTGAAATCCACTATCCAAATGGCAAGTCAATAGGTTAGAATGAAACCTATTGACTTATTATCTTAATGCTTAATGGTTGTTTCTAAAATAGTTAAGAATGAGTTTTACATTTTATAATTCTATCAATCCATCGATCTTTTACATGCATTAAAATTCTATCAACCTATGAGGTGGCAAATTGGGTTTAGGGCCACAATTGCACCAAGAATTCCTTTCGCTCATCCAAAACTGAACTGATACTTTCATCTTCTCCAAAACATCGAACCAGCGAAATCGGTTAACCAGTTTTTTTAGTTTGATTCGATTTTTTGAGCACCCCATTTGGTATATCTATTCACGCTTGCTGTTGGCTTTTTAGAACCCCAGAAGTCTGTGTTTTTGTTTTTTCCCATTTTGTTGGAAAAAGATCTAATCCTTAAAAGCTGTAATACTGAAGACACAAGAGCCCGTTTTGGTCTATTTTTGGGAAGCTCCGAATGGAGCTTTTTGCCTTTTTTCAACTTGTCTTTGCATGAAAAAACACATGAAAAGATGCGCCTTAACCAAACAGTCTTCAAACTGCTAAGATCCTAATACAAAAACTCAAACACAGCTTTTGAATTAATTTAAATTTTTATTTTTAGTTATTTAGTTATTATTAAATTAAAATTTTAATTCATGATATTGAAAATATTCTAATTATTCTTACAATTTTTGTTAGTGTAACAAATTATTTGTATAAGAAATAAATAGAATTTATTTCAAATCTATATGCTGGTCAAAGTAAAATTCACTACAAAAATTGATTTGAAAAAAAAAAGAAAATGATTTAATGGTGGATATTGCATGTTGGCTAACGATGGTGTGTATTGCCATAATAGACCAGATCTAAAGCTTCATCCCAATGATTTTTCCCATTTTTCTTATCATCATTACCTATATGGTCATGCTAGTTGAGTCGTAATTTAGGCAGGTAGTTTGATCATATGGTTTTTAATGGTTCATCATGCTAATCATTTATTTAAAGCTTTAAACCCAACAACAAACCACAGTCTAAAACCAAGTCAAATTGCACCCACCTTGATCATCATCTTCACTTGAATGCACAAAATGGGCACAAAATGGGTTATGTGCTATTCAGTAACAGATTATTAGCTATTTTGTTTTATTAAGGCTGCCTTTGGAAGCAATGTAAGACGTCATTAATGTAAAAGTTTATGCCAGTTTTGTTAGTATTTGTATGGAGTGTAAATCAAGATTGATGTAAAATTTCATTCTCGCTTTAGATTCATTAGCGTTTGGATGGAGTGGAGTTTTACATCGTAAATCAATGTAAAACCTCATCTGAAATAAAGTTTTACATCGATTATCGATATAAATACCGTTTTTTCCAAAACTCAATGGTCAGATCCTTTTTATGGTTTCGTGTGGGCACTACAAAAAGTAACTGTTTTTCATGACGTTTGTTTTGTGTCGTTTTTAATAAACGTCATAGAATGTTTAGTTTTCGTGACATTTATCTTAAATGGCGTTATAACTTGATTTTTTGTGACACTTACTAAATTTTATTGTGACATTTGACTTAAACGTCACTAAAACATCTTTCCCGCCTCACCTTAATTTCCCACCAAATATTTTTTGTGACAATTCAGTTAAATGTCACAAAAAAGTGAAAAGTAAATGTCGTTAAAAAAGAAATTTTCGTGACGTTTATTTCACAAATGTCACAAATATATATACATATACCACAATTAAACTTTATTACGACATTTGACTTAAACGTCACTAAAACATCCTTCTCGCTATCACCAAATTTTCCCACCAAATGTTTTTTGTGACAATTGAACTAAATGCCACAAAAAAGTAAAACTAAATAATGCTAAAATTTAGGGGTGAGGAAAAAAAACCAAACCGATTGAAAAGACCGACCAAAATTGAACTGAAAAATCGGTTAACCGAATAGAAAATTGGCGGTTAACTGAACCAACCGGTATACATATATTTCTATATATTTCTATATTATATATATATTTATGTATATTATATTATATATATTTAATATTTTTTATATATTAATATGCATTATGTATATAATCATATATTTATAATATATGATATATTATTTATTATTTAAAATATAATATTTTATATATATTTATAATTTTTATTATATATTTATATAATATATATTGTAAAAAAATAAAAAAACCGATGAACTAAACCGATAATTAATCAAATTGGTCAATCGGTTAACCGATTGGTTTCAGTTTGGTTTTGGTTACTAGTAGTACTAGTTCAGTTAACCGAACCATGAGCACCCCTATTAAAAATGAATCTCTGGTAACATTTATTTTACAAATGTCACAAAAAATATACCTCTACCTAGAGGTGTAACTCGGGCCAACATGACATTTATTTTTTTTACAAAATTAAAAAATATATTATTTAAGGCCAAAAAAGGTTTTTTTAGCAAAAATATTGTGTCAAAGAGCCTACAACCTATTGGGATGCATAAATATTAGAAAATTACCTAAAATAAAAAAATATATATCATATCTAAGCACAATGCTATGGCCTTGGGAAGTATGCATACACTTGGGATGAAACTGCCAATGG
This sequence comes from Nelumbo lutea, assembly GCF_056320005.1. Classification (NCBI taxonomy): domain Eukaryota; kingdom Viridiplantae; phylum Streptophyta; class Magnoliopsida; order Proteales; family Nelumbonaceae; genus Nelumbo; species Nelumbo lutea. The sequence goes on from NC_142691.1 coordinate 33,619,365, forward strand.
TCCAACCGCTTGGGTTAAACAATGTTTTATCAATGGTTTTAAAAAATGACCCAGAAATAGAATCATTATAGCCACCAGTTTCTGGATTGACAGCTCAACTATCTAGTTCGAATGGACGATCCATGCTGACAAAAAATCAAAAAAATAATTAAAAATAAAAAAACAGCCAAAATCATTGAACGGGTCAATGGTTCGACCATTCGGGTCAATGGGTCGTTGACTTATTCAACATCTTTTGTCCAAGGACCAGTTTTGTGGTAAAACGGAACCAATTGGTTCTTGGGGCAATCAGTTTGACCCAGTGGACTTAATTATAATAAACCTATTGAAAATATTATATATGTAATATAGTTTATTTTATATATTATACATTTAATGCATTGTGTATATATATTAAATTATACATACATACATACATGTATATATATATATATATTAAAGTATTATATATACTTAATTCATATATATGTATAATATATAAAATATAATTTAATATATGGCTCGGGTTGGGTCTGATTCGGTTGAAAACATACAAGCTTTTATTGGTTCCGATTCGATAAGCTGTGTTTTTAACCCACTGTTTGGCCTAACTAGTTGAACCATTCGAGCCATCACCCGACCAATATTTTGGGGTCTAGTTCTATTAAAACCATTCAGTCGGCCAAAAACCATTCAACTGGATTAGTTCAATTGCCAACCCGTTCGATTTAGTGTTTTCAACCCAATTAGTCGAATAGTTCAAACCGTTACATGGCCAAGATTCCGTGTCTGGTTCAAGCAAGACCCATTAGACGGTCAAAATCATTGACTTGGCCAAGAACCATTTGACCCAACTGTTGACCCATTCAACCCGGTCACTAGGTCGCAGGTTGCATACCCAATGTATGCAAACTTTCGGAGGCCATAATTTTCCACTCCGATGTCCGATTGGGGTGATTTTTTTTTTTTCGAGTAACCTTTTAAGATCTATGCATTCCAATGGCGCCTTACCCCTTTGTTTTCGTAAAAATACCCTTTTTAGCCTTATATTGTAATTTTTAATATTTTTATAAATAAAAAATTAAAAACTGAACTAAAAAACATAAATTAAATATAAAAATACATATAACATATTTATACATTATTTATTGATGAAACATAAATTAAATATATTTATACACACACGCACTCACACATATGTATATATGAATATACTTAATACATATATATATTTAATATTTTTATAAATAAAAACTTAAAAACTGAATTAAAGTCCAAGCTCAACTAGAGTAAAATTTCAGTTTAGGCCAATTTGAGCTTGGGTTGGACCTGCCCAAATTACACCCCTATTTCTTGAAATCAGAATCGACCCAATTGGTTTGGGTCCGTCTGGTCCAACACCACCCATTTGACAGCCCTAGGCCAATGGCGGGATGAAAATTAGTTAAGAGGTGGGGACACGATGCATATCGTGGTCGATGGTTGTTTACGTTTGGAAGGGAGGGAAAAAGCCCTCCATTTGATCTTTCTAGCCTCTACGAGAAAAGGAAAGAGTCGCTTAATCTTGGAAGAGAAAATGAAGATGGAGTAATTCCTAGAGCATAATCTCAGACGAACTGGATTATAGGTATGGCTTGTTTTCTTCTTCTCTTCTTGTTCTTTATCGGTCATTTGTATCTCTATTATTTGTTAGAAGCTCAAACGAGTTGTGTTCTTCTTCTTTATTATTATTATTTTTTTCTTTTTCTATTCAAACTTGATCTTTTCTTAAACAATATTCAAGTTATTGAACAATTACAGCAGCACTTGAACAGTTTAGCTAACCTCATTATATTCCTCCTCTTTCTTTTTCTCATTATATTTTGGAGGACCGAAGACTTCTCATTGTCCTCTACCATCTACCATTGTGCAAGTTTCAATCACAAGTTCGGCTACAGGTATGTGGCTACTAGCCTACTCATTGAAAGGTTTTTTTTTTTTTTTTTTTTCTGCAAAATATTTTATATATTTTCAGCAATAGATGGTTAAATTAAGCCATTTGGGGTATAACCTCAGCCAGTAATAAGTAATTAATTAATAATTAATTAGGTGTAAGTGCAATTACAATTAATGTGGAATTGATCAAATCTGAGAAGTTAATTCTTGCCAATTATGACACTGCAATTAACTATTGAAATGCAACCATCATCTACTCTGCTTGCAAAGAAGTGTAGGGTGCCTAGGAAAGTTCACTTCATTGTTAGGGACCACTAGTACTGGGGCTTTTTGGTAAGTTATTGTATGCATATTCAATCTGCATATTTTGGGCTCCATCCATTTTCATTTAACTAATGAATTGATTAATTAATTTTTGTATGAAACAAGAATGAGAGGCTTTACCAATTTTAATTCCTTTGCATGTGCAATGCACTTGCCAGATGGTTAGCATTTTCAAAAGGAAATCCATAGCAATCTGTTCTTTTTATTTATTTATTAACTCAGCCATGACCATCTTGGGTTGTCTACACTCTTTGGTATAGAACTCAAAGACTGTAGGATGGGATGAATATAAAAACCCAAAGACTGACTACAACTTGGGCTGTGGCACATGTCCTCAATTTAATTTGGGTATTCTTAATCTTTTCATTTTCTTAAGGCTAACCATTCTGCTACAACCTTTTTTTATTAGTATTGGTGGAAAGAAAGACAATGTTCCCCCATCTAAGGAATATATGTTTCATGCAAGTGAAGGGAATTTAGGATTCTTATTTAATTAATTAGGTGGTCAGAGTTTTTACTAGAAAAGAAAAACAAAGAAAGACTGGTATCTTTGTTGTTGCTAATACACATTGTTCAATGGGTTTTACCTGAAACCGGGTCATAGAAACTAAGTACATGGTAACTGAAAACATTTCCCACCACGGATTGGCCTAGGTTTCTAGCATCCATACAAAGTGGGATGCTTAATTAGTTCTTGGGAAAAAATGTAGACTAAACAATAACAACAGCCACCAATTTCTATGAATAGACCTGGATAAGGAAATGCAGTCTAGAGCAATAGTAACCTGCAGAACCCACTAAAGAAGCTGTGTCCCACTTAATATATATATATATATATATATATTGAAATGTCAAAAATTAGCTTCACCAAGCCATTTCATCTATGCTTTTATTGTACTTATTTTCACAGTGAAGATAACATTTTATAAAAGTTAAAGAATGCTCTGATCTCTGAATACTTCAAGATCAGATCATTTCAGTTCATCTGATACTTCTGATTTTGATGTTGCGTAGTGCTAAGGAATATGCTGAAACCTGTAGATCAGGATGAATATGAAGTTATTGCTTATTAACAAGCTATGCAATGACCCAAGGTTCTAAAGTACAGAATCAAGAAAGGGACCTGAAGGGTTGTTGTTGGCCATGGAAAATATTTGAAGCCAAGAACATGTAGAGAAGGATGTGGCAATTGAACCTGAGATGTTATTATTTGACAGGAGTCCTCTTACAATTTAGATTTAACCTAATTGGGTTGGTTGTAAGTCAAGAGAGAAGAAAATACCTACTGTCAGTTGCAAAGTGGTTGGTTGTGTTTTATGAGCTTAACATTTCAAGTGATTTTAGTATAATCTTCTACAGGGCATCTCAACTAGAGAATGGGTAGAAACATAGGATATGAAACCCAAAAGTCAACTTAAAATGAGATAGTTTCTAGTTATTTAGGGCATGTTCGGCTTGTGGCTGACTTCATGTTTCAGTTAGCTTCAAGATGATAAATCTGCAGATTTCATCTATTTAGTTTACATTTCTGTAAATCTTAAAAGATTGTAAGGCTTTAGATCTTTAATATAGTATAATTGTTGCATCAAACTTAAGGAAAATCATGGTCTGTGGTTCTTTTCCTTTTCTATTTGCCATTCTTCTTCTTGAGTTGAATTAGTGACTCCTATCTCCTTGAGTTGAATTAGTGATCCAGTGGTCTTGTTTTAAGTAATTGTTTGACAATGTAATATTGATTATTGATATTTGGGGTGTTGTCTCATAATGTGTTAATAATTTTGATCTTTATCATGGTTGTAGATGGCCTCTGAAGGGAATTCACATGGGGATGGAGATATCCCCAACCATGGAACTGGTGGACACACATGCCTCCTCTAGCAAGCATAGGGGGCCAGGGAAGCGTGGCAGCATTTTGATGGCACATGTACAACAAAGGAGCCGAGATGAGGCTCCAGATGTTAGATTAGATGTTCATCACCGTCCTATTGGGGACGTTAGGCCAAAGCTTATGTCTTATTTTGGTATGTTGGTGAGGGACTGTTCTAAAGTCCCAATTAACATTACTAATTGGAAGACGATTCCCCTTGAGACTAAAAAGCGATTATATGAAGCAATTAAGGTGAGTTTAAAATATATTTTTAATTAACTATTGCTTTACATTGATTAATCATAACTAATATTTTGTCAATTTTCTCATTTCAAGATAAATTTAAAATCCCTGAGAATATGATTGAAGCATCCATCATTGTTGAGGCTGGAAAGTTATATCGCAACTTTCGATGCCATGTAAAGAAACAATATTTTGAGAAGTATAAGCCAAATCGGGAATGAGCACTAGAAGAGGCCTTATAGCATGAAAAAAATGTTGACCGTAATGATCTCATTCACCTCTTTGACTACTGGGAGACACCCGAAAGCCAGGTATTAGTTGAAATAATAAAGTTATTTAATAATGTAGTAAATAATTTTGTTGCCATAGGCCAAGTCAGAAACATTGGCTGCCATGAGGGCTAAGAATAAACTTGATCACCATTTGGGCCGAAAATTATATGTAGTTCACCTAGATGAATTGGTGAGAGAATTAATCCATTTCATGTTTTTTTTTTTGTTTCTTCATTTATTTACTTAATAACTCTTATTGCTTTATTTTTTGTAGGCAACAAAAAAAAAGAAGGAAAATAGGTCCCCCCTAGGCGGGAGGAATTTTTTAAGATAGCTCAATGTAATAAAGTAGGGGAGTTTTATGACCCTCTGGCAAGGGAACTCTCAGTAAGAAGTTTTTTTATATTTATTTATTCATTTCACAAATTTATTATGCTTTTATGGTTAATCATGCAAAATATATATGCTTTTTAAAACTATTGTCTAGGCAAAGATGGAGGAATTTGTGACAAAAAAATGCAAAACAAGGCATTCAAGTTCAGCCCATGGGAGAACATGATGTGGTGGCTGATGTGGGTGTCGGCAGCAGCAGCAACAATTTAGTGCAGCAACAACAGTAATTTAGTGTCCTCAGCAGCAGCAATTTAGTGTTCTCATCCTATCTTATCTATTCAATATTCTTACCTTATCTGCTTTCAGTAGTAGGGATTAGTAGGAGTCTTATCTATTCAGTGTTCTTATCTTATTAGTTCAGTAGTGTGGATTAGTAGGGAGTCTTATCTTATCTTATCAGTAGGATAGATTAAGGGAGCCTTATCTTATCTTATCTTATCAGTAGGATAGATTAAGGAAGTCTTATCTTATCCTATCAATTCAGTCTTATCTTATCAGTTAATAGGATAGAGTAGTAGATTAGCAAGGAGTCCTCTTAAAAGTAGGATTCTACCTCTTGTAATCTCCTATTTAAGGAGCTGATATTATTCAATAAAGGTATCGAAAATTTCAGTCAAGAAAGAGAGCAAAGGAGAGTTGGTGATCTCTTAAACAAATCACCTTTTAGGGCGGCAAGATAGGTTCTTCAAGAAAAGGGAGGAATAAGGGAAAACATGAGGTTTTCCCTGTTGACCGACCTGTGACGAGATCCTATTCCCGGGCTTGTAACAATTTGGTATCAGAGCAAAGTGCCATGGGTGACCTTGAGCAGTTGACGATTAGGGTTCATGAACTGAAGCACAAGCTTGTGGGAAACAGCACGAAGGTGTGCGAGATCAAGGAAGACGTCCGAGAATTAAGGCGCATGATGGAGCTCTATTTTTCTAGCAAGGAGAGGAATCCAGAAGGGGCTGCAACAACAAACGGCCGCCGTCTAGACATGGCAGAATCGTCCAGAGAGTGGCAGGTTGTCGCCCAGGGAGCCGCGACCGTTCCCAAATACAGTAGGCTAGAGTTCCCTTCCTATAACGGCGCCGGAGATCCGTTGGGATGGCTATACCGATGTGAGCAGTTCTTTCGCAACTAGCAAACGGAGGTTAGAGACAAAGGTAATCCTAGTTGCATTCCACTTGACGGAAGAGGCGCAGCTCTGGTTCTATCGATTAGAATAGGAGGAACCCGGGCTCAGTTGGACCCAATTCAAATCCTACTGCCTCCTCAGGTTTGGGCCCCCATTGGCAAGCAAACCAATTGGCAAACTAATCAACCTCAAACAGATGGGAATGGTGGCTGAATATAAGCATCAGTTTCAGACCCTCCTTGCAAGAGCATCATCGGTACGACCAGACCAGCAGGTTGACATGTTCACCGCAGGGTTAGCAAAAACTTTGAGGGTGGATGTGGAGATGCAAAATCCCTCAAACCTGGTTACTACTAACGCAAGCTGCAACTCAGCCACAAAACTTTTAGTATAGGGCGACCTCCGACAACATGGGCATCCCCAAAACCACTCGGAATGGCTCCATCATTAGCAGCTAACCAAGAACAGAAACCACAGACGAGCAACAATTCCAGTGTGGGAAGCAGCGTTGTTGCACCCCCTATTAAGCACTTGTCCAGGGCTGAGATGGTGGAACGCAGGGCGAGGGGACAGTGTTTTAATTGTGATGAATTCTACTCAACAGGGCACAAGTGCAAGAGACTTTTTTTTCCTCCTGGTGAAACAAGAGGAAGATGAGGATGAACCCTCTTCATTAGAACCCGATCTAGGAAGGAAAAATCATTCCACCTATCTTGGATTCCTTTGACTGAGTTCCAAGACACATCTTGGTTTTGAGCTTGAGGACAAGCTCTTAGTCCAGGAGGGGATTAATGATGTTGACGCGTTTATTGGGAAGAAGTATCACCACCGGCAACAATAGTAATTGGGTGTTCTCAGTTCTCATCTTATCTAATTCCAGCTAGATACAGTTGTTCTATCTTATCTATTCAGCATTCTTATCTTATTTGTTTTCAATAGTAGGATTAGTAGGGAGTCTTATCTATTCAGTGTTCTTATTTTATCTGTTCAGTAGTATAGATTAGTAGGGAGTCTTTCTAAAAGTAGGACTCTTATCTCTTGTAATCTCCTATTTAAGGAGCTGAGAATATTGAATAAAATCATCGAAAATTTCCATCAAGAAAGAGAGCAAGGAGAGTTAGGAAAGGAACCCGGAAGGGGCTGCAACCACAACTGGCCACCGACCAGACATGGCAGAATCATCGAGCGAGCAGCAGGTCGTTGCCCTAGCACAGGTTAGTAACACCCAGAATGTCTCGATTAAGTAGGAATCCAGTGTCGTCGAGGTGTTGCAAAATCTTGGGATTGCATATCTTCAAGTTGTTGCAGGTGCTGGGGCAAGTGCTGGTGAAGGAGCTTGTATGCCTCATGTTGCGGCTACAAATGTTGCAAAAGAGTGTTTGTTAGCTGTAGTCATATCAGATCCTAGGGCTGCACATATCTTGGTGAATCTTGATAATGCATATTATTTGGCTGGTGATCATAGAAGTGCTGGAAGGTGCCTAGAGAAGACAACAAAACTGGAGCCTAATTGCATGTCAACTCGATATGCTGTTGCGCTTCATCGTATCAAGGATGCAGAAAGATCTCAAGATCCCACTGAACAACTTTCATGGGCTGCGAATGAAATGGCTTTAATACTCAGAGAATGGGACTCTACAACAATTGAGCTTCGGATAGCATGGGCAGGACTTTCCATGGTTCACAAGGCTCAGCACGAAATTGCAGCAACGTTTGGAACTGGACATAATGATTTGATGGAAGTGGAAGTGCGAGCTCTGTACACACTAAAGCAAGCAATAGAAGAGGATCTAGATGATGCGGTTTAGTGGCACCAGTTTGGCCTTCACAATCTTTGTACTCTACAGTTCAAGACATCTCAGAAGTACCTTAAGGCTGCAGTTGGCCGCGATAAAAAATGCAGTTATGCATGGTCAAATCTTGGTATCTCACTACAGTTGTTTGAGGATGAACCCTCTTCATTGGAACCCGATCCAGGAGGGCAAAATCATTCCACCTATTCGGGATTCCTTTGACTGTGTTTCAAGACACCCATCCTGAATTCGAGCTTGAGGACAAGCTCATAGTCTAGGAGGGGAATAATGATGTGGGTGCCAACAGCAGCAGCAACAATTTAGTGCAGCAGTAATTTAGTGTTCTCAGCAGCAACAATTTAGTGTTCTCATCCTATCTTATCTATTCAGTATTCTTACCTTATCTGCTTTCAGTAGCAGGGATTAGTAGGAGTCTTATCTATTCAGTGTTCTTATCTTATTAGTTCAGAAGTATGGATTAGTAGGGAATCTTATCTTATTTTATTAGTAGGATAGATTAAATGAGCCTTATCTTATCTTATCTTATCAGTAGGATAGATTAAGGAAGTCTTATCTTATTTATCAGTTCAATCTTATCTTATCAGTTAATAGGATGGAGTAGTAGATTATCAAGGAGTCCTCCTAAAAGTAGGATTCTACCTCTTGTAATCTCCTATTTAAGGAGCCTTTATTATTCAATAAAGGTATCGAAAATTTCAGTCAAAAAAGAGAGCAAAGGAGAGTTGGTGATCTCTTGAACAAATCACCTTTTAGGGCGGCAAGATAGGTTCTTCAAGAAAAGGGAGGAACAAGGAAAAACAGGAGATTTTCCCCGTGGATCGACCCGTGATGAGATCCTATTCCCGGGCCTGTAACAGTGGCAGAGATATTAGGCAAGGAATATCCTTCATGGGTTCGTTGCCTAGGTTTCGGGCCAAACTTGAAACGTGTATTTGGAATTGGAAGGCCCGAAGGCTCCACGTCCTCCACAACTACTACATCACAAAATGATGCCAATATAGAAATAGTCCAAGAGCTACAGTCATGAATGGGTGTAATGTAGACTGAGCTTGGGGAGTTGCGGACCTTCGTGAAACAAGTACAATCATACTGGCAACAAGCGTCCACTCAGGACATGCCATTTCCATTTCTCATTCCTCTGTCTCTTCAAGTAACAAATACTAAACTTATTCCTAATTTTTCCTTTTCTTGTGAGAATATGAATAATAAATGATAAATGTGATTAATAATGGATGTGATAATGTGAAGATGTTCTGTGGTAAAATTGATAAATGATGGATGTGACGATGGTTAAAGGGAGTATGCATTATGAGATGGTGGGGCATCCCTTTATAGTTTGAATTATATGAATGGATATAGAAGTGCTCATTTCTTTGTAGGTGTCCATATCCTTTTATAGATAACTAGCATAATTCAACTTAGTTTTACCTATGTCCCCTATAAACCCATCCAATTCAAACTTTTCAACAATTGTAACTGAACCCAATCCAACCCAACTCGATTCATTCACCTAGAATCCACAAACCCTATATAGCCAAATCAATTTAAAGTTAAACAACTTACCTAAGACACACCATACCAAGCCAAACCCACTCACCTAGAACCCACAATTCTTGGCCTAACCAACTCAAGCTTGACCAATTCAGCTATAATCCACCACCCCTAGAAAGCCAAATCAACTTAAAATTAACTAACTTACCTAGAACCCAATATCCTTAGTCAAACCTGCTAAAAAATGATTCACTTATCTAAAACCCATATCCTTATCCAAAATAATTAAAAATTGGCCTATTCACCTTATAATTTACATCAAATAGACTAATCAATTGAAATTTGAACTAATTAGTAATCACCTAAATGCACCACCCTTGTTTAAATTAACTTAAAAGAATCTTAACTTACCTCTATCAACTAGAAACCAATCCTAATCAACCCAAAATTCTCCTAAATTTATTAGAAACCAATTTAGCCCAACTTATAAAAAATTTTAACCCAACTCACTTGCACCAACTATAAAACCACTAGGAAACACTCCAATGAAACTTGAACCAGCCCAAAACACATAACGTAACCACCCCCTACACTAGCCTAACCAAGTTAAACTTGATTTGTTCACTTAGAACCCACAACCCACAAGTCGTAGATAGCCAATCCAATTTAAAATTAACCAATTCACCTAAGAGTTGTCATAACAAGCTAAACCCAATCAAAGTTGACCCACTCACCTAGAACCCATCATTTCTTAGCCTAACCAGTTAACCAATTCATCTAGAATCCACCATCCATAGAAAGCCAAATCAAGTTAAAATTAACCAACTTACCTAGAACCCAATATCCCTAGCCAAACACACTTATAATTGATTTACTTACTTTGAACCCACCATCCTTAGCCAAATCAATTCTAAATTAACCAATTCACCTTATAATCTACATTGAATAAACCAACTCAAAATTAGCTTAATTTATCTATACTTACTAGAAACCAATTCCAATCAACTAAAAGCAGCCAAAATTCTCCTAGATTCATTAGAAATCAACCTAACCAAATTCAAATTAACCTAACCAAACTCAAATCAACCAAACTCATCCAAACCCTTTGGCAACAATTATTAATAAATGTCCCTAAAAGTAATTTTTGTGACATTTTTCCAAACATAACCGTAAATATTAATGTGCCTCGAATTTATCCTTTTAGTGACATTAAACAAATGTCACCAAAATTTATTTTTTTGTGACATTTATGAAATGTTATTAAAAATATTTATTAGGTGTCGTTTAAAAAATGTCATAAAAAACAATTTTATTGGTGACATTCAATAAATGTCACCAAAAAATATTTTTTGGTGACGTTTGCTAAGTATCACCAAAAAAAAATTTAAATGTCACCGTTGTATAAAGAATGTGACTTTTGTAAAAGGTTTAGTGAGATTTGCAAAATGTTGCGAAATCTAACCAAATCGTCACGAAAACTTTTAAAGACATTCGTAATCATGATGATGATGCAAATGTCACAAAAACCTTTTGGCGATGTTTCCCTAACTTTTGGTGACGTTTATGAAATGTCGCGAAAAGCCTTTTTTCCTGTAGTGGGGTTTTACACCGCTTCCAAATGCAGGCTAATGGTTTTCAATGGTTTATTTAATGCATTAATTTTCTATGGGATATTGCTCGGCTCTAATTTTAAGGCAACCCCAAATCATATTTACAAAGATTCATAACTTATTATGATATGCAAAACATTAGTTGTTATTAGTTATTAGATATGTTATAGAAAAATATTAGTAGGGGAAAACAACATAATGCGGGAGAAAATGTGTACTTACTATTGTTGAGAAGATGTATATAAATTGGGCTCTACGAGTAGGAGGTGGTCATTTGAAAACTATATATTTTTGCTTACTATTGAGAAGAGGGCATTCAAAAAATAAAATGAGATTGAAAAAACACCTTTAAGACTTTGCATCCCAAGTTGTCACACCAACATATTGCCACAATAATTCTCAAAAGCAATGACAATTGGTATTTCCCCATGTTAACCAAGGATGGAACCTTGAACCATGTTAACCAATTAAGGAGAGATTATCCGAGTAGATAAGTAGGTTGGTTATACCCATGGAACAAGCCTAGTTGTAGACTATTAAGGTGGGTTAACTAGTGTTACAAAGGAAAACTTTAAAGATGGTAATTCTACAATAATGCAAGTTTCCAATAGAAAGGAAAGAGATACAGAAGGTAACTCTACAAGATTGAAAGTTACCAATGGAGGTTCCCACTCAAGTTTTGGAAGTAGCTAAAATAGGAAGTAAACTATTTAAGAAATATTGTACATAGGCAACTACCTATTCTTTTCTCTTTCCCTTGTTATTTTATTCTTTTGTGTATATCTATTGTACCTCAAACTCCTTGGTGGAGATATACAAGAAATACAATTTCTTTGCATTATTTAGAATTGTTCTTTGTTCTTTCTTTAATTGGTATCACAGCCAAGACTTGAAGGTCCATCATGGCTGCAAACTGTGCTGATTTATTCGAAGCAATGAACTCTAATTTGTTTACTACTACGACGGCTATGAATTCTATTCCTAACATATCTCCTTATCTCATCATCAAGTTGAATGGAAAAAAATTCTCATTATTGGAGAATTCAACTTTTACCAGTGCTTAAAGCATACAAGTTGATGGATCTAATTGATGGATCGACCAAGGCACCACCAGAGGAAATCCCGAACCCGAATGATGGTAGTAAGAAAATTCTTAATCCAAATTATTCTTCTTGGGTACAATTGGACCAACTTGTTTTGAGTTGGCTTGTTACATCTCTAACAGAGGGTGTATTAGCCCAAGTTGTTAGACTCTCTACTGCAGCCAAAGTTTGGAGTGCCCTACAAAGATCATTTTCTTCTCATTCATGATCTATGTTACTATAGCTTAGGCATTAATTTCAAAATCTCAAGAAAGACAACTTGTCTATAAGTGATTATATTCAACGAGCAAAAACCATTGCAGATAACATGCCTACCGTTTTTGAACTAGTAGCAAAAGAGGATCCTGTTCTGTATGTTTTATTTGGATTAGGAAGTGAATATGAATCTCTTATTACTACTATTAGTTAGGAATCAATGATATTCTTGGTCTACTTCTTAGTCACGAATCATGGCTTGTTCAATATAATTTCTCTAGTGAAGCTCCCAATGATAATACTGATACAAACAATAGCAATAATAATAGTAAGAGCAGCAATAATAACTTTCAATTTTAGCACTACAGAGGGAACTATGGCCTGATAAAGGCAGGGGACGGAGCAATAAGCTTGGATGAGGACAAGGACGAGGTAGAGGTAATCCAATTGTTTTCTATTTATGTAATAAACCCGAACATGGATCATTGAAGTGCTAGAAATAGTATGATCATTTGTACCAAAGAGAAAGCAACAATAGTTCTCAAAACCCTGCTTTTGCATTTCATAGTGGTATTTCTTCCTACAATGGTTTAACTAATAATTTTGATCCCACCTGGTATCCTAATAGTGGAGCAACTCACCACATGACTCCAGACGCTGACAACTTACAGAACAAGTCTGAATTTTTTTGTACGAATCAAGTGAAAATTGGTAATCGAGAAGGTTTGGCAATTAAGAGTATTGGTTCTTCTTCTCTAATTTATTATCAACATCAATTTAAATTAAAAAATGTTTATCATGTTCCTGCTTTGACAAAGAATTTGATTTTTGTTAGTAAATTTACAAGAGATAATAATTTGGTGTTTGAATTTCACCCGGATTTCTTTTTATTGAAGGATTGTACAGGGAGAACTTTAATCAGAGGACCTAGTATAGATGGACTCTATTTGTTTCTATTCACTAATGGTGATAGAGAGAATTAATTCAAAGTTTTTGTTGGAGAAAGTGCTTCTCTTCAGAATTGGCATCATCGACTTGGACATGCTTCTCTAAAAAAATGTTAAATTAGTAATTTTTAAATTTGGTTTGCCTTATTCTTGAAATGCCAGTGACAATTTTTTTTTGTGAGGCTTATCAATTAGGCAAAGCCCATCGTTTAAGTGTGTCTGTTTCTTCTAGTAGTGTTTCACAACTTTTGGAATTGGTTTATTCAAATGTGTGGGGACTTGCTCTGTCTTGTCTACAAAATGTTGTCGATATTATGTCATGGATACATATTCAAAATTTTCTTGGATTTGCCCTCTTGAAAGGAAATCATGTGTTTTTTATACATTTATCAAAGTAAGAGATGTTGAAAATTTGTTTTCCACTAAAATTAAAATGTTTCTAAGTGATTTGGGAGGAGAATTTCGTAGATTATCTCCTTTTTTGGATAGTGAAGGAATTTTGCATTGAGTGAGTTGTTCTCATACTCATGAGAAGAACAGAAGTGCTAAATGAAAACATTGGCATATTATTGAGTCCACTCTTTCTTCCTACTAGTGTCCTCTCTCCCCAAATCCTTCTAAGCTGAAGCAACAGAAACTGCAATTTTTCTCATTAACTGGTTGCCTGCACCAGCTCTTGGTGATCTTTCTCCATATGAAAAGTTGTTTGGTCGTGAACCTGATTATCTTATGTTACAAAGTTTTGGTTGTCTTTGTTATCCTCTTATTCGGCCATATAACAAGCACAAAATGAACTATAGGTCTATTTGTTGCATTTTTATTGGATACAATTAATCTCATAAAGGGTACAAGTGCTATTATCTAGTAACTTAAGGTAGTCCTTCCTTTGGACCTCTAGATTTAGTGCCAGTCACTCTACTTCCCGTCCCCTCAATTGATGGTGTGCAGGAGAGTTCTATTTCTTACCATGATACTACTTCCAATTAGCAAGGTATGGCTCCAAGTTCCTCTTTCATTGATGGTTATACTAATGGCTCCTTGTCTCACAATGACACCCAGATAGAACCATCGTATTAGAGAAAACAACTACTTCAAGATATTTTTGACACCACACCTGTTGTTCCTCCTCCAACCACACAAACTCACTCTATGACCACCTGTTCCATGTCTGCTTGCCCTTTTCAGACTGTCACAAGGTGTCCTCTACCTGAAGGACTTCTAACAGATAGTGGGGTGTATGATGCAGAGCCATCTTCCTATTCTCAGGTGTCCAAGTCTACTCAATGGCATTCTGCTATGGCTTCTGAGTTTCATGCTTTTCTCCAAAACAACATGTGAACACTTGTTCCCTATGATCCCACAATAAATGTTGTTGGTTCTAAGTGGGTTTATAAAATCAAGAGAAAACTTGATGGCTCTATAAAAAGGTATGAAGCTAGATTAGTTGCTCAAGGTTTTTCTTAGGTTCCTGGTGTTGACTTTACTGATACTTTCAATCCAATTATTAAGCCGACTACTATCCATACAGTCTTATCTTTGGCCACTTCACATGGATGGGACATCAAACAGGTGGATGTTCACAATGCCTTTTTGAATGGTTTTGTTCATGTATATATATATATATATATATTGAGACAACCTCGTGGTTTTAAGGATCAGACTAGTCCGGGTTATGTTTCCAAGTTAAATAAAGCCCTTTATGGTCTTCACCAGGCCCCCCGTGCTTAGTTCTATTAGCTCAGTAGACGGTTACATGATCTTGGTTTTAGAGGCTCTCAGTACAGTCCTTCTCTTTTCATCTATCACAAAGCTAATATTTTTCTCTATGTTTTAGTATATGTCGATGATATTGTTATTGGGTCTTCTGCTTCTCATGTTTCTCAACTTATTATGGACTTATCTCGAAGTTTCTCTCTTAAGGATCTTGGATCTCTTCACTATTTTCTTGGTGTAGAGGCCCATCGAGACAAGAATGGTTTGTCTCTCTCTCAACGACGCTATATTGTTGATCTACTACAGAAGAACAATCTTGCAGCTTCCAAGCCTTTGACCACACCTATGGCACTTACATTTAGGTTGTCAAAATTTCGAGGCAAGCCTCTGCCTGACCCCACTCAACATCGCAGCATTGTCGGTGCCTTGCAATATGTCACCCTGACCTGGCTAGATGTGGCGCTTGCCATGAATAAGGTGTGCCAGTTTCTTCAAACTCCCACTAATGATCATTGGATGGCTGTGAAGCATATTCTGCATTATTCAAAAGTACAATTGACTTTGGGCTCTTCTTTAATGCTAATTCTCTTGGATCTTTAGTATTCGGATGTTGATTGGGCCGACTACCCTGATAACAGTTGTTCTATTGGCAGCTATGATATTTTCCTTGGTTCTTATTTGATCTTCTGGAGCGCTAAGAAACACCCCACCATTGACCGTTCCAACACTAAAGTTGAGTTTCATTCCTTTAGCTAATACCACAACTGAAGTGTTATGGCTTTATTCTCTTGTACGGGATTTGGGTGTTCATCAGTCCTCTTCGCCTATTCTCTATTGTGATAACATTGGTGCTACATCTCTAGTTGCACATCCGGTTTCTCATACACGTACAAAGCACATTGAATTGGATTTTAATTTTCTACTCGGTCATATTCTTTGCAAAAATATGGTGGTTCGATATATCCCTACTGATGATCAGTTGGCTGATGTATTTACCAAGCCTCTTTCCCTAGTTCGGTTTGACTTTCTAAAGCTTCATATGTTTCCAACTCAGTTTTTGCTTGAGGAGGTGTATTAAGGAAAGCTATGAACTGGCTAGTGTAACAAAGGAAAGCTTTAAAGATGGTAACTCTACAATAATGCAAATTTCCAATAGAAAGGAAAGATATAGATGGTAAATCTACAAGAGTGTAAGTTACCAATGGAGGTTCTCACTCAAGTTTGGAAATAGCTTAAAATAGGAAATAAACCGTTTAAGAAACATTGTACATAGGCACTGCCCATTCTTTTCTCTTTTCCCTTATTATTTTATTCCTTTCTGTATATATATTGTACCCCAAACTCCTTGATCGACATATACGAGAAATACAACCATCTCTAAGAGCTTGCATTTCAGCTATCTACCCATAAAATTTAGAGAAAGCACAAAGAAAATTGTTTTAGGAGTCCCAAAAAATTCCTCCACTGCCTCCCGACCCGGGATCTCCCCTAGCTGCACCATCAATGTTCAAGGCTATCAAATTGGCCCAAAGGGATCTCCACCAAACTAGTTTATACTAAGGATTGGATCAGGATCCAAGGCTTATTCCAAGGTTTTCTAATTGAACCTGATCCTCCCTTAGTATCGAGGGCATGAGTTGGAAATGCCTGCAGATATCCATCACCAATCGTTTAATCTTACCAATCACCATTGAAGCAACACAAGATTTTCCTTCCATTTTTCTTATGTTTCTCTCCTTCCAGATTTCCCACTTAATTAATTAAAGGAGGAATCATTCTAACCACCTCGGCGCAGCCCATGCATCATTCTTATTGCCTGTGTATGGGTATCATCGGGGAATCCTTTGCCATATAGTTTCAGTTTCACATGCAGGGAAATTAGACATCAAATTGAAATTTTTCCAAACCTTGCTCCCTTGATTCAGTCTTAGGATGAGCACAACAAACACAAATAGAACAGGTCAATGGTGTACCCAATCACTAAACATTCACTTCTGACCCAAGAATGAAATTTTCGGTGGCAATTTTTTATTCCAAATGGATTAGAAGACTGGTTTTTGGTTTACTGCCATGAGCCTCATTCTCTTAATTCTTTTGTTCATTCTAAGCAAGAATGGGCAAGAATGAATAACATTAGAGTGTTTGGTTACAAAATTCTTGTTAAGGGCCAAATTCTTTTTAGAATGAAAAATCAACTTCATAGCACAAAAATTTAGCTTGCAGCATGAAAAATATTCATGCCCCATCTTGCTCATTTCATTCTTTGAGGAAACTTTGCCTACAAAATTGTTGCCATAAATGTTTATTTTTGTGAAAGCACTTTTACGAAAATACTTTTACATGAAAGCACTTTTATGAACCCACTTTTACGAAATCACTTTTATAAAAGTATTTTTACATGAAAACACTTTTATGAAAGTACTTTTATAAAAGCACTTTAACAAAAGTACTTTGTTAAAGCACTTTTATGAAATTACTTTTACGAAAGCACTTTATAAAAAGCATTTTTACGAAAGCAATGTTACAAAGGTACTTTTACAAAAGCGCTTTTATAAAAACACTGTGAGTACATTTATAAAAGCACTTTTATGGAGTACTTTTACGAAAGCACTTTTACAAAAATACTTTATAAAAGCACTTTTATGGAAGTACTTTTACGGAAGCACTTTTATGAAAGAACTTTTATAAAAGGACTTACAAAAGTACTTTTATGCAAGTACTTTTATGAAAGCACTTTTATGGAAGCACTTTTACGGAAGTACTTTTATAAAAGCACTTTTAGGGAAATACTTTTATACAAGCACTTTTACGAAAGTACCTTAATTACATCCACCATTTGATGTAGCTACACACTTGTTTTCAAAACATTAGTACTCTTGAGCAATGTTTTCGAATTGCCATTGACCTGGACGATCAGATTGTTCAGCCTGAGAATTGTCCAGGTAAACAGTTCTGTTTTACCTCAAACCCAGTCCTTGGCAAAAAAATCGTTGATTTGTTCAATGACCCATTGACCCAGGTAGTCAAATCGTCAACCCGTTCAATTGTTTCTAGTTGTTTTTTAATTATTGTTTTATATATTTTTTTAATTTTTTATCAGAATGGGCCATCCATTCGAACTAGACAGTCAAATTATCGACTTGAAAATTGGTGCCTAGAATGGTTCCGGTTCTAGGTCATTTTTTAAAACATTGCTCTTGAAGGAATTTTGGTTGACATTGAGTGATAAGGGTGTGTTTTGATGTACCTGGGTTATGGGGCAAGGTGGGTTATGGCTGCCCCTCCACCTGGAGTAAAGTTTGGGGTTCAAAAAAAGTATTCTTGAAAGAATCATTTGGTGTAGCTACACTTGTCAAAATACATAGGGTCAACAATATGCATGCACATTTATAGACATATATTTATGTCAAATTTTGTCATGGGGCTAAATGACAAACCAAAGGTTGGATAGATCAAGCTTGACATATATTTATGTTAAATTATGTCAAAATTTAAATGTAGGGTGGACCTAGGTTGGACAAATCAGAGTTTATTTTTCTCTTGAACCTTCCACCCAATGTTTTGGCCTAGGTTGAGATTAAATTCAGCCCAACATACTTGACTTGCACCATAATGATCTAATCATTTGGATAAATAGGACCAATGATACCACAATTAAATAATAAAAGTTTATAAATAAATAGTACAAAAAATTTCAAAATACATACAACTTATAGAAAATTTTGGCATATCTAAATATTATAAATTTATCATACTAAACAAAAACAAGTGTGACAAATGAGAATTACTTTTATAATTAATTATGAAAATAAAATAGGAAACTTAAATTTGTGCTAAAATGGGATCAGTTTTCTTTCAATTCAAATAGGTTAACATATTATGTCATAATTATATAATAAATACTCAAAAAATAGATATAAATAAAAAACTTAGAAAACACAACAGTTTGTCTACAAAATTTGTTCACATATTTAATTTAAATATTTGTCATATCAAACAAATATAAATATGATAAATAAGAAGTATTTTCTAGCATTAAAGATGAAATACAAAATTAAATCCACCAGCACACCATGCTTTTGAATTTGATTACTTATCTTTTCTAATGGGTTCTAATAAAGATATAGAAATTATTATTGTTATGTGAAATTGTCACATGCAATGCATGTAAATACTTACTAGTACTACTATAGTAAGTATAATTGAGGCCTTAGATTTCTGAAAATTTTCTTAAGAAAAATACCCCTCATTTTGAATTTTGGCACTCTATTTGGGCTCAAAATTTGTAATTTCAATACTATTATTCGGTTCATTTAGTTCCCTCCTCATTAAGTCTCACATTTAATGTATTAACACCTATTCTTTGTCATTAAGTCCTATATTTAAGGTGATTTTTTGTTTCTTATCACTAAATTCCATAAATTAAGAACATAAATAATGATTTTAATAGTTCAAAAACCTAAACTTTTAATATCAACCTAGTAATGAAATCATTTTTCATCTAATAAGGTAAGTAGTTCAACCATCTTGGTCAAATGGGTTAATTCCCATTTTGTCAAAAGTAAATAATAAAAAATTATAAATATATAAAAATAAAAATAACAAGTATGTAGAAAATTTTGGCCACATCTCTCTTATTGTATATTTGTTATATTAAACATAAGTGTGATATTTATGTATAAATAAAATAAAAAATTATTATAAGAGAAAAAAGAAGTATACACAAGAGAAATGCTTAAATAGATCAAGGAAACACCAAAGCTATACAATGGAAAACAAAAAAAAAAGTATGATAAATACAATTTATTTATTAAGGATGGAAATAAAATTCAAAATTTAAAATTGACCAGAAATTAAACCATTTTTTTGTCTAGGGGGTGGATTAGTGGTTCAACCATTTGTGTCAAAGTGGTCAACCCATGATGTCATAATTAAAAAATAAAAATTTAAAAAGATACAAAGAATTATAAAACATACAAAAAATATATAGAACAATTTTTGGTACATTATTATTAATAATGTGAATGAAATACAAAAATTAAAACCGATTTAAAAAAAAAAGTTTTTCCATATCTTGGTGATGAGTCAATAATAAAATCTTCTAGGTCAAATGGGTCAACTCATGATGTTATAATTAAGTAATAAATAGTAAAAAATATAGAAGCACAAAATTTATTGAATTTTGTAAAAATAGATGGACATAGCTCTAATGTTAATTATATATTTCATCATCTTAAACAAAAATAAGAATTTTATTAATGACTGGAATTGAATATGAAATTTAAAATAAATCTAGGAGCAAAATAATTTTTTCAATTCAAGTGGTGGATTAACGATTCAACTACCATATTCAAATGGGTAAACCAATATGTAATATTAAGACAATAAAAATACATAAGCATCCATAAAATTTATAAATTTGTAAACATTTGGGCATATCAATATCAAATATTCGACTTAAAAGTATGGTAAATAAGAATTTTTTTTATTAATGATAGAAATAGACTACAAAAATTAAGAAAAAAGAGAATTGATGTCTAATCTGTTATCTCACTATCTAGGTCAAATGGTTTAATTAAGTCACCATTGAAGGGATGAGAGATCCATCATATGGATGGCCAAACCCTGTAGGTAGGTTGAGCGAAATTTCAAAAATTTCTCTCTCTCCCATGTGGGAATCACATTCCCTATTTTAGAAAACTGCATTTTCAATGATCAATCTTGAACCTAAACCAGACTAGATATGAAACCAAAAGGGAGTGGAGGATTATACCTGATACGAAGTAACAATAACCTCCAATGAAGGTATTCACGCCCAATGATAGATCCAAGACTACTTCCACCGAAGATGACACGGTGCAGGATGAAGTAGAATCAGCAGGATGGGTCTTCAGCAAGAACCTGATTCTTCAGCAAGAATCTGATGGAGGGCTAGTGAGCATGACTTCTGATTACCTTTTATGGCAAAAGGTAATATCAAGAACCCTTCTTGATTGCTCCCACGGTGGAGATTGAACAGGTATGGCGGCAATAACAGGAGAGAGCAAGAGTAGAAGATAAAAGCAGTCAAACTATATGCTATATTCTCTCTTAAATCAGTAGGCTGATGGATGAACTGGAGGTTTGCCCTGCTCCTCTATTTATAGCCTTAAAGAGATGTTCTCCTAATCCCATTAGGAGTTTCCTAATCCAAATCTTGTATTTGGATCTAGACTCTCTTTGAGAGATAACGATAATCCCTTATCTTTATCTACAGATAAAGAACAACCCTCCTAATTTAATTATGAGTTTCCTGATCCAAATCTTTATTTGGATCTGGACTCTCTAAGTGGATAGGGACAATCCCTTATCCTATCTGTTGATCTAAATCCTAGAACCGTCCCTCTTTAATTAATCTCATTAAGCCAGTTGAATTGGGTTTTAGGCCCATTAAGTCTATGTGCTCACATATCCTCTAAACTGCTACCCAGTTGGTCATCCTTGTATTGCGTGGGACCCAAACATTGATCTACACATCACCCACATGGGTTCAGCCCAGTCTTTGTTACAAGGCCTAGCTGAATTCACTAAAGGAGATAGTGAACCCCTGAGTCCATCACCATGGGCTCTTAATGGGCCCAACATTTATACTAAATGATCCATGGGTTAAACCACCTTATAAAAACCCAAGGACTGTGGGTAGATGCAAGATTAGCCTATCAGGTATTACCCTCAATGATTTTACACTTAACCTCTCAACCCATAATGATCAAACACTACCAAACAAGAGAGGACGTCTCCCTCGGCTGCAAGGTATAGTGTTGCACTCTCTACTCACATGAATCCTGGGAATTAAAACATTTTGCAAACAATTTGAAACCATAATATATATATATATATATATTGTATATATCTATATAAATATATTTTGCAAAATAAAATTTCAACAGTTGAAATCGACTATCGACAGTTTTGGTTTCCATTAGAGAGAGTGCATCCCTGATCATTCACTTTGTTCGAGAAAGGGGCTAATCCTATCACTATGATCCCCCACTCAGATGAATTCTCGAACTGTCCCAACATACGCAGGTTTTGACCCCCTCTAAGGATCTCACTGATTGACATATCAAAGATAACCCAATCCGACACCTAGTGTAGTATCACAATGAGTCTGGGGGTCAGGTGTAACATTTTAGTTTTGCCCATCTATCTCCAAGGTCCAGGACAATACTGGAATTCTGGTCCGGTTCAGGGTTTCAAGAAAACCCACACTACATGTACCTCAGGTCTTACCCTGACAGCTGAGACAAGCCACCCCAACCAACTTGGCGACACAACAGTGTTAGTTTTGGCAGGATAAATCTCTCTAGATCTATCCAATGGCTGTGAAGATTCTAAACTAACACGAGTCTCATATGTGTCCAGTTTAAAGGTATTACACAGAAACACACCATAATAACATGAATCAAATATGTACTTTATTTATTTACATTAAATGTCATAATGTACATCATTCTGATTTGAGCTAAGGGCATACACTGTTTAACAACCATATCAATTTGGTCATAATTGGTCTTAAAATCATGGTTCGGTGATGGGTTGATATATTTGACCAATTGATTTCACCATTGGATAAGTTTGACAATCAAGAATTGATTTTATTAATGATGAAAATGCAAAATTTATAATCAACCAAAAATTGAAAAATGGTTAATATATAGTTCAACATTTTGGATCAAATGTATGAACCCTTGATGTCATAGTTAAATAATTAAAACTAAAAAAAGATAAAATCATAAAAACAAACAAAAAAAAGCAAAAAAATTTGTAAAAACAATTTGGATATATCTCTAAATTATATATTCATCATATTAACATAAGTGTAATAAATAATAACTATTTTTATACAAATACAAATAGAAATATAAAAAGTTTAGAAAATTTTGGAACAAAAGAAAAGGCTTAAGACTGATGGAGTAGCCCAACCCCAGAAACCCTCAAACATAATCCCAACAAAACCAAGGTTGGATCCTCTCAGTCCATTATATTGGATCAGAAAGAGAATCTCCAGGATTAATCATCATAAAGTCTGCAGTCAGATTACCTCTCTGTATGTGTATTAAACTTCCACAGTTCTTCGTCCTTTGGTCAATAGTGACTAGATATCCTTAACAAGTGCGATAAATGTTCCATGGAGTCTACATCATATACCTCATTGATGCAAAGATGGCTTACTTGGAACCCCTTCTTTCCATGTAGCTTCATCTTCCTTGATGTGTAGTGCAACTTCTCCTGCTGCCCATACATTATTAATGCTTGTACATGCATGAAACAGACTCACAATACTTTTTTAAGTGTGAACTGCGAAAAGCCCAACACATTGTATCAATCTCTTATTGAAAAGTTCCAACAAGAATATTGCCTTCACAAGCCATACATCATTTGAGTAGAAAACTTTTTGGTAATGCATGTCCAAATGAGATGAGCCTTCCACTGCGTCTGTCGATTGGTTCTGATGTTCAACAATAGCGGAATGAGTGATGGGCAAGGTATAAAATATTCATGGTTTAGTTTGTCTCTTGGGCATAATCCATTCACATTTGTTTGTTTGCACAAAAATAACATTGAAGTGCTTAATCTTCAGGTGAAAAAGCTTCTGCCATTTGGCCACTCTAATAGGTTCTTTGTAAAGGGATATTATTTTATCAGGAAATTCCAAAACATTCTGACATAGACAAGAGGACTTTCCACATAACTCATCTATCCCATCATACCTTCATTTTCACAAGTTGCCACACAAAGATTAAAAAAAGAAAAGGAAGAAGAAGAAAATATTTCTAACAAAGCTACTATACCTAAACGGAGGAATATCGTTTTGCTCATAACTAAGCACATAAAGGCGAAAGGATGATTTGATTGAATTGGGCATCTCAAACAACTGTCAATTTGCTTTCGAGCTTAGGGATGGTTGAATAGTCCGAAGTCTAGGTTGGCCGAAGGCTGCTAGGCCGGTCCTATGAGGAGCAAAGGACAGAACACATTAGAGGCTTCGAATTAATACCCGTGATGGAGACTCGGACGGTCAAATTAGTTTAGGTGCATAAGGCCTGAGGTGAGAAAATTCAGACCTCAGGCCTGAGCCTTAAAAATATAATTTAAGCCCATGATAATGTGAACAATACATTTTTCAGCTCAAAAGTGAGATTATATTGGTTTGGCTACGAACGGGTGCAATTTGGGCAAGGTTGGCTCATGTTGTGCTCATCTCTAACACAACCTCAAGTCTTAAAACGCCAACCTTAATCTTAACCCGACCTGATCTTAAACCCCATATTGAGGTTGGAATCTTACCTATTAAATTTGAAAACACATATAAATACAAATTATAATTATATGTAAATGTGACATATTAATATAATCTGCAAGTGTAACATATATATTGGGTTCGCGTCTCCCAGGGCATCAACCCTAATCCGATCCTATTTTGTTTCAGGTTAATATTTTTCAACCCTAA